>NC_090777.1:2597500-2897500 GCF_040054535.1 Antennarius striatus | reverse complement strand
TAATAACATCAGACACAAGTTAGGACATTAACTTTGTTAAAAACTTTTTTGTCAGATTTAAAATGGACTGAATTACTGCATTGTGGGAAATGTAGTTTTTTTCTCAAAGAACACTTTTGATCTATTTATTTTTAGACATTCTGACCTTTTACACTCTCGTGGGCCACAGTAAATGATGTGGAGGTCTACGTCCACCTCAACAGAATGCGTTGAATCTGACGCATTCTGTACCGGAGCCTTGAGACTAAAACAGCGTCTCTTTTTCTAAACTCAACGCGACGGGTCACCGATGTCAGGCGATGACGAGACAGAGAGAGGTGGATGTTATCTGCGTATTCTCGTCTTCTGTATAGAGAAAATACAACATTTTCTTCATTCATATGAGAGAAGAGTGTGCAACTAAGTGGGCAGCAGAGGAGCCGATGGCCTTTAACAGGGAAGAAACTTTTTCAACAAGTTGTAAATACACACTTCAAATTATTTCACCAAAAGGTCACAGAAACTTTTTCTTTTATAAACACCAGAGGTTTGTCTCAATTATGCATGAAGGAAGAAAGAAGGAAGGAAAGTCTTACAAAGACAGAGGAATTGAAATAAAACTAAAATAATCAGCCACACGTAAAAACTGTGTTTAGTAAGTGAATTTATGACTTCTACTATGGTAATGCCACGGCATCATCATAGTAGGATGTATGTGGGGTAATAATCCTGAATCTATGATGAATCTAAAATGTAAAAACAGAAAATAACGAGGCAGCGTGAAGTGGATGAGGTGGTGCTCCACTTCAGAATTGGAATGCAGCCAGGATTCTCATGATGGAATATTTTACCTGGGCTCAAATAGCTTGTTGTACAATGAGCTATATAATTCCAAGAAAATTAATTTACATGCCTGCCGAGAAGCATCTGAGTCACCCTTCTTAAATTCACATTTTCTGAAAAGAATTAATTCAGACCATTCTTGTCTGTCCGTAATAGAATTAACTTGCAGGGAAAATTAATTATGCATCAGCATGATTGAGTTTTTGCTTTTAATCACGACAATTTCAGGCTTGACGAAGCTCAGATTGGCCAATTTAAGGAGAGGTTAATGGGTTCTTATTATGGCTAGATTTCTCATTGCAGAGCGAGAGTGGCTCAACAACAAGAAGAGTCAGAGTGTCCCTCCATCCGATAAGGAGACGACTGTAAAACTCATTTTCATTGTTCAGAACGCTGCATTATCTTCCTCTAAATATAGAAATAGAACATTTATTTTTAAAGTATGGGAAGTAGAGACCGCTGCTTATCTTGAATGATTCTCATAGTGATCAGGCTCAGATGGTTGCTGATTGTTTGCAGTAGAATATATTAACATTGCATGATGGAAATACTATCTATAACAACATTCATTTAAAGATTTAAAGTCAGGCAAACAGAAATGTTACGTTTCATTATTATCGGTCAATATGTAATCTACAATATGCTACTTTTCCACACGTAATATTTTCACAATACGAAGCGTTTCTGACGGATATCTTTAGTTGTATAGTTTTACAATTTTTAAAAAAAATTTTAACATAATTGTTACCTCACTGCACATTCCTTTTTATGTAGTAATCCCTCGCTTTTTTTGCTCTTCAAGATGCTTCACCTCACGTGATACCGTACGCGCATGCTATTGGCTGACAGCATCCGGAACCGCGCCGCATTCCGAGAGAGCCACGGCACATCCGTGAAACACAAAAGTACTTTAAACTGTCGATAAAAGTGTGGGGAAAAGGGTAATACAGATATAAAGTGGTTTAATATCACTATGGGGATGGTTCATAAAGGTTTAAATTACCGTAAATAATAAAATGAATAATTTGTCGCTCTATAGCTGAACTTTTTTTTTTCACGGGTGGTTCCTAGAACGCATTAACCGTAAGTAACATGGGATTACTGTCATGTACATTTCTGTCATTTTGTATTTTACTGCTTCATATGCTTTCAATTACTCATTAGGGATGTCTAACTGGAGAGTGTAAAAAATAATTTCCATTTTCGAGATTAATAAAGTATAATTCTTCTTATTCTAATTCCCCTTTGGTTGCAATACCAAAAACGACCACATGGGGCGCTGAATTTTACAACTTCTCTCAAAAAATGGCGTAATGGAATCTGTACACGGCCTCCAGAAGCAGTTCCACGTCCCTCCAGATCAACGTGGTTTGAACTGAACACCCACAGCTTCAGATCCGTACACCTCTGTGCTCCGGAGGCCAATTACTTAGCCTGATTTATTGCTTTGAGCAATCAAGAAAATATATTTATGTTCCCCCCGCGGACACTCCAGGTGCCTGCAGTTAATAGTTCATTGTTGGCTAATTTAACATCTTTTAGAATCCTACATCAGGGGGATCAGAGGTACTTTAAATTTATTTCATTGGGGTGTTTTCTCGTCTCCACTGCAAGCGTCTCCATTGAACGTGAACCTGATTTCTAAAACCGAATATATCCTGCACAGATTACTTACATTCACACACACACACACACACACACACACACATACATACACAGACCCTTGTTTCATTTCATTATCAACATTATGAAGGTTAAATTACAGCCTTTCAGCGCTGGTGTTGTGTGTAGGCTCACGCGGCCTACACACCTAAACACGCACCCACATGGGTTGTTATGGTCACCTGTGATAAGTGCAGCTTTCTCCACTCAAGTCATTTTCCCGTCAGAATAGTGTAATAAAATGATAAATCACCACCCACCACCAGCAAAGCCATTCATACACGTGAAAGCGTTGAGTTCAACACAATGCAAAGCATAAATTCATCTTTCTCAGTGACAGAAGTATAAATTAAAGTAAATAAATGACACATAAATAATAATAAATAAATCTGTCCTCCAGTAATTGGCATTTAAAAAAATATATATCTGTGGGTTTTAAAAACAGTAAAGATATGACTCAGAAGAGGTATTTCAAAACACTCTCGTTTCTCTTAAATCCTCACTGAAAAAGAATCTTGATCTTCTTTAATGCTTTAAGTATTTTGTTGTTTTTGTGCAAAACATGCCGTTCATCCATATGAAGCAATAGAAAACAGAAGTGAGCCTTTGAGAGGACTATTGACCTCCACTCTAGTCTACCTGCCCTGTAGTGTTTAATCAGGAGGTGGAAGGAAAAAGAAAATGAATAAATTAAAGCAGGAAGTCAGACCTTTCAAAGTGTAAACAAAGCTTTTCACTGACAGAGATGAAATCACTCTGTTTAAGTCGGAATAAGAAGAGTTTATCAGAAGAACAAAGAGAAAAGACGATGAACAAACATCGTAAGGATGGAGGAAGCGTTGATTGGAGGGTAACGTCTGATAACCTGCTCCTGATCCTGAGTTTAATGGAGACGACGCTTCATGCGGGGGTTCAGGGTGAGATTCTGGAGGCCAGATTTGCACCAAAGTGGCTGCAGCTTCGTGTTTGCCTCTGTTACTGACGGGATGAAAATGTTTCTGTCAGTGGGAAGAAGAATGGCTGCAGGATGGGGAACAATCATAGTCCACATAGTGGAATAACTCTGGACCAGTTCAGATAATACAGAATTTAAAAAAAAAAAGAAAAAAGATCAGAGCACTCCATCCTTAGATCCACTCTGTCCACAAACTCGTTTAATTTGGTATTCTGTGTTTTCAGTTCGATAGATAGATAGATAGATAGATAGATAGATAGATAGATAGATAGATAGATAGATAGATAGATAGATAGATAGATAGATAGATAGATAGATAGATAGATAGATAGATAGATAAATACTAAACTATAACTACAATATAAACAATATAAAATTAAAATATAAACAGTATAAAATTGAATTAAATCCATTCAACCCCGTGCTGACCTCGCCACTTCCCCCCCGCTCCTCCTGAGAGAGTCATTGTACCCCCTGATGGCACGGGGCACAAAGGAGGACCTCAGCCTCTCTGTGGAGGCGCTGTGTGACAGCAGTCTGCCGCTGAAGGTGCTTCTCTGCTGGGAGAAGGTGGTGTGTAGGGGGGGGGGGGGCTGGTGTTGTTCATGATGGCCCTGACTTTAGACATGGTCCTGCTCTCCAGAAGCGTCTCCACAGAGTCCAGGCTCAGCCCAACCACTGAGCCCGCTCTGCGGATGAGTCTGTTCAGACGGTCCATATCTCTTTTCCTGGCCCCCCCACCCCAACACACAATGGCGTATGACAGCACACTGGAGACTACGGACTGATAGAACATGAGAAGGAGCTTAGGACAGATGTTGAAGGAGGCCAGCCTCCTCAGGAAGTACATCCTGCTCTGCCCCTTCTTGTACACACAGTTGGAGTTGAGTGACCAGTCCAGTCTGCTGTCTAGCTGCAGTCCCAGGTACTGATAGTTTCCTACCACCCCCACCTCACTGCCCTCCATGATCACTGGCTGTGGAGAGGGAGGTGCCCGCCGGAAATCCAGCACCATCTCCTTGGTCTTGGAGACGTTGAGCTGGAGCTGGTTCTGTTGGCACCACTCCACGAAGTCAGCCACCAATGCCCTGTACCCCCCCCCATCACCCTCCTGGATACATGCCACTATGGCGGTGTCATCAGAGTACTTCTGTATGTGGCATGTATCCAAGTTGTGCTTGAAGTCCGTTGTGTAGAGGGTGAAGAGAATGGGGGAGAGCGCGGTCCCCTTGGTGCCCCCGTGCTGCTGGTCACCATAGAAGACAAACAGTCCCCCATACGGACGTACTGGGGTCTGTCCGTTAGGTAGTCCGTAATCCAGCTCACGAGGTAGGGGTCCACAGCCATGGAGGTCAGTTTGTCCAGTAGGAGCCAGGGCTGGATGGTGTTGAAGGCGCTTGAAAAGTCAAAGAAGAACACCCTGACGGCACAGCCCCCGGTGTCCAGGTAGGAGAGCACACGGTGGAGGAGCTACAAGACAGCGTCGTCAACCCCAACCTTGGCCTGATGAGTACACTGGAGAGGGTCCATAGCACCCTGCACCTGTGGACGCATGAGCTCCAGGACCAGTCGCTCTAGGGTCTTCATTACGTGGGAGGTAAGAGCGACCGGTCGGTGGTCGTTGAGCTCAGTAGGGCGTCCTTCCTTGGGTACAGGGATGATGCAGGAGGTCTTCCACAGTGACGGGACACTCCCTATCCACAGACTGAGGTTGAACAATCGCTGCAGGGGGTCCCCAAGTTCCAAAGCACAGGCTCGGAGGAGTCTTGGGGAGACCTTATCCGGTCCAGCCGCCTTATAGGGACGGAGCCTCCGCAGCGTTGTCGTCACCAGGTCTGCAGTGATGACGGTCTCGGTCGTGGTGGGAGCAGGAGGACGTGGCGAGGTTGGAAGTCCAGTGGTTGAGGTATGCATTCCTACAAGTTTATCTTCATACCAATGTAAGCAAATTTGATGTTTTATGTAAAATTAATTGTTTTTAATTAAAAAAATCTGTTTTAAATGATCATTTCATTCTCGACTATTCTTCTTGCTGCTGCAGGAGCAACACAGTCAGCGTTATTCTATCTCCATTATCTGAATTCCAGAGTTCATTATGATTGTAAAGACCTGAACACACTTTAATGCATGTAGGTGTAGTCATGGTCCACTAGGCGGGCTTGTATTTCCTCCTTATTTATTTATTTATCTATTTATTTGCTAGCATAGACTTTTGAGGTCAGTGGAGCACAAAATTGCTGTACAAATATATGTTATTCATTACATGGCAGATTTATCATCTCCATAGAAACTAGTCTCCGTTTTCTGCCTTAAATCAATTACAGACAATAAGGTCAGAACCAAACACGGGATAGGGGTGGATTTAAATAAACACTCACTGCCTGCTTTTAGAATGCATGCATGTTAAACGTGAATGCGACCCGTGTTTAACAGGCATGAACAAATTCACATTTATGAGATACAAGCATGCATTTTACCCGCAAATACAGAGCAGAGGTCGTTTCAGATAAACGATGAAGTTAAAGTCACGCAGACGCCTGGTGAATGTTCAAAACACATCTGATCGGCTTCGTTTGTCTCAGAACGAATCGTCCTGGTAACAAAAATACGTTCAGTTTAAAAGTTGAATGAACTAAAATCGCAAATCCAGATCAACAACTCCTCTGTTTTAAGTATTTACAGGTCAATGTGTGTGTATATACGAATGTGAAAGTGATCATTTCCCGCATTTTTAAAGAAAAATAATGATAAATTCTGTGAAACTCCATCTTTCTCTCTGAGTTTGGAATTTAAAAGATTAATAAATGTAAATGCAGTGTAAAAGAAAATACCCTGATATATTTATTTGCACAGAAATTGAAAAAGACGAAAAACATTTGCTGATAATTAAGTGCGCTGGGAATCTTCTTTTTTTTTTACTTAACATTAGCTGAACTCTCATTAAATAAATGATGTGGATGGTTTTAGGTGTGTTTTGGACCCAAACTCAGTAAACCAGAGGGGAAATCTGAACCTGAACTGAGGTCTGAGTTGAGCTTAAGTAGGCGGAGCTTGATTGGAGATGGGATGCAGGTGTCTGCAGCCACACAGGTGACAGGAATGAGTGGATTGATTCAGGATTCTGGACATTGGGATTCATTCATCAAAACTGTATAAACAGTAACGTGGTTTTCTTCTGAATAGACAATAGAGATGATTATTTATCCTCAAATGTTGAACGCCATACATTAAAAACACTTCCTGTCGCTTGAAACATTTATTTTCTCAGCTGTGGTTTAATGTAAATGTTTTAATGTAAATGAACTCATCTCCAGGTTAAACTGTAGATAACCATTACCAGTTCTGTACTGAACTTTATTAATGAACGCATTTTAATTATATTTAATTAATATGAATCTATTTGAAGAACATTAAAAAAAAACACCCCTGACTCATCTTCAGCTGACTCTTCCTCATTGTGGGTCACGGGGGTTGCTACGGGATAATAATATGATGATATATGTTTTATTCTGATTTATTGTACAGTAACAGGATGTGTTTTTAATGGTTTAGTAGTGATTTAATGATTCCAGTATTTGATTTTGATTTTTCTGGTCATGTTTTTCTGAAAACCGACATATAATCGAGAACGACATAACTCAAAACGACGTGATAATATATAGTGGTAATAATTACTGTGTGGTAATAATGTAGTGGCAAAATCTGTTGTTAAAAATGTTATATTCACTCCTGAAATATGAGCATGTCCGCCAATAACCATTAATGCCTTCATTAAGTAGAAATAGATGAACGTTAACACTTTTTTTTTAGTGTTTTGCGTTCCAGTTTTGGTTGGATGGTTTGTGATTCCACAGGTTTTTGTGTGTTCAGTCATGGATCAATATTAACCCTTTCATTGCATGAGGCACCAGGGGGCTCCTATCTCTGTAACTCCTCTGGAACATCAAGACGTGTCCTTCATCTTTGTCTCTTCCCCCCCTCGCAGAAGAGAACAGGAAATGTGAGTAAATGAATGGGAGCGAGTGGACGTGGGGATGAGAAACCAGACAGACAAAAGAAAAAAAGACAGGCGGAGAAATCAAAGCGTGAATGAGGACTGATGATGAGGAGCGCTCAGAGGAAAGTATCTGCTTACAAGTCATTCATTTCCCAATTCCTCCTCCTTCACATCTGCTTGGTCTTCCTCCATTACGCACCAGCTGCAGCCCCGGCGCGTTTCGGCGCTGGTGTCATTTCAATCTGACACTTTGCACTCGGCTCGGGTGTCGCTGGAAGAACGACAAGACGGGAACCACGGCAGGATTTTTCTGTTCCAACTGAAAAAATATATATACTTTCACTCTCCGCCTGTGTTTCATTCAGCCGCTGCAAGGTTGGAGTTGATCGTCTGTTTCGTTCAGAGAAATTAAAGGCAATCATTTTTTGATTTAAAATTTGATGTTTCTTCAAATCAAAATGATTCAAAGAAAATAAAAGGAAATGGGAATCGCTCCCTTTATTTCTTGAAAATCTCTCTTATCCTATTTCCTCCAGGCACAGCTTCAACATCCCATCATACCGACACCAGACACCACCTTCAGAAATATTGTTCCTGCTTTCTCTGTCATACAAGTGGGACTATTTCTATGCTTTTTGGCTGAATATGTGTGCATCTATTTGCACAGCAGTTCTGTGTGTCTATATTTGAGCTGCTGTGAGAAAAAGTAAACCGGGTGGGTTCCTCCTCAGGAGTTTTACTTTATTGGACATTTTAAAAGAGACTGAAGAGGTTTTCACCTGTGTTTTAATGTAAATGACTTAGATCCCCTTCACCTTTCTTTATTTTGTCAAAAACCCAGGTCTGAACCGTTTCCAGTCTGACGAACCCAGGACCACCAGGGGTCCGTTCTGATGCAATCGTTCAAACACATCCTGGAATCAGCAGGAATTGTTTCAACACCCGCTGACTGACAACTGAAATGAGATTCCACGACTCTGAGGGGGGAGATGTGGACTGTTTGGACGGTTTAACGGAGAACGGTGGAAAACCAACACCTGCAATGACAGGATGTCTTTTATGCTTGATGTGAACTGATCCAGCTGAGCTCAGATCCCAACACACACGGCAGCGGTGTGACAGGGATGGCATCACTCCACCATAACACTACCCAGCAAATGGATATGAGCTCAAACGCATGTGTGCAACGTTTAATGGAATAAAAAAAATGTTTTGCGTAATCATATCTACAAGCAGAACATTCAAAAATGACATATTTTACAAAACATCTGCTTTTAAAGCGGAGTCTGACTGCAGTCTGTGGTTAAACACTTCCACTTAAATTTAGATGCAATTTGTATTCATGTTGTTTTTATCATTTCTAACACTTTTGCAAAGCATTTCCACTTTAATTCACACATATTGCATATATATGGTAGAGAATGGGATATATTTTTATCAACCAATAGACATGCAGACTTTACCTGTGTAAAATTAATTATATATAAGTTACGTAAATAATGATAAAAAATGAAAAGAAACGCAAAAGTGAGGGGAAAACACGAGCTACGTCTTTACTCCACCAACGAGAACGAGATCCGGTCTCACTGATGTCGTATCCATCCGCCAACACATGGTAAAGAACGAGATCCGGTCTCACTGATGTCGTATCCATCCGTCAACATGTGGTAAAGAACGAGATCCGGTCTCACTGATGTCGTATCCATCCGCCAACACGTGGTAAAGAACGAGATCCGGTCTCGCTGATGCTGTATCCATCCGCCAACTGGGGTCTTGAAGCACGACTCGTATCTCAAACAACTCGTATCTCGAGGTTCTACTGTATAAGAAGTTTCTATAACTAAAAAGACGTGCGTGTCATATTATATATTACAGGATTTAATTTGTAGCTTAAATGTTTAGAAATAAACAACGTGTTTCTTAAACCAAATTGATGATGCGGTAAAAAAAAACATGGAAGGATCTATACTCTCCAGCCTCCGCCATCTCTCATTCTCTTTCTGCAGCGTTTGTTTCAACTTTCCCTGGAAGTTTTTTTTCTCCAACGGGATTGAAAATAACTTCTGCCACAGAACACGACATTCGACGCCGTTCAGAGAGTTTCCAGCTGACGGGTCCAGAAACTTCTTTTGCGGCACGTATCATTAAATTTTCTCAATCTAACGACTGCACTGCAAAGCCATTGATCTAGTTGTCAAACTCTCCCATCGCCTCACCTGACTTTTGATCGCCACATCATGTAACTCGGGGAAACCTCTGTCATCCATCAGCGTCACGGTATTTCAGGGGTGCGTCCCACTCTGACATCAGCGAAGCAGAGCCGCTTGCCTTTTATCCCGTCCTCACGAAGAGGTTGTCATGTCTGGCGCGAGTCTGCAGAAGCGCCGGCGCATCCAGATCCGTGTTGACAAGGATGTGTAAACAACACGCCGCCGCCGTCTCTCCTCCAGGACACAATTTGAACATTCCGAGTATCCGAAGTACATCAGAAAAAGCCTTTCTGGCCTGGAGACGCCTCTAACGCCACAGAATCCACACGCAGACCCTCGGGTCAAACGACGTCCTGCTGCCGCGACACCCCCGAACCGTAGATCTACATCATTAGGGACATTACCTCCTGTGGAGCTGCAGCCCCCACTGTGGAACAAATGACTTGATGCCTGCAGGCAGTACAGATGGTTGGCTCCATTAATCCTACAAACCTATATGGAACGACACTTTTTTTTTTGTCTCATTTAAATGATTCATTTTTCCCTGCAGATTTGATTCATTTATTTTGATTTTATTACCTTTTTTCAGTTCATATTTCCAAAAATAAATAAATAAAAGATATTCAGGAAACATAGATGGAGGTCATGTCAACTTTTCTTTATTTGGGGAAGACAGCTTGAGAGGTTGCAACAGGATACGTATAGGGAGAAAGAGTTGGGCATGTAGCACGAGAAGGTGAGTAGGAATCGAACCCACAACCATGTCGAGGCTTCATGCATGGGGTTCACACCTACACCTGCGCCAGATTGCACCTTGAGCTAAAGTAGTGGCTCTTAACCTGGGTTCAATGGAACCCCAGGGGCTCGGTGAGTCGGTCTCAGGGGTTCGGCGGAGACGGAGGTCAAGACAAAACACCCGACACATCATGTTGAATGTCAAGTTGAACAACTCTAGTCTGGTACTGTCAAAAATAGAGGAACACTTCCTGAAGCTGATGGAAATCAACAGAAACAGATTTTGCTATGAAAATGACATCAGAGCAACACTTGTCAAGGTGAAGCCACGCATACCTGAACTGGTCTCTATGACAACAGCAGAAGTCACACTGATTTACAGGTAGGTCATTTCATGTCAGTTCATTCACTGTCTTGGTTTTGTTCTTTGAAAAACGTGACATTAATGCATAATTCATTAAATACATCAGTAAAACATGTACTTATGTCTTAAATTTGAAAAAAAAACAAACATTTCTTTTACTAAAGAAGGGTTCGGTGAGTGAGCGTATGAAACCGCCAGGGTTCGGTTCCTCCAACAAGGTTAAGAACCTCTGAGCTAAAGCAAGATGTAAAAATGTTTTAGTTGAGACGCAGAATGTTTTCAGGATGTTGGGCGGTCACGAAACAGTCATGGTCCCCATCGGATGAATCCAACTGTTTCCATGACCTTTCCCATAATTCCTCTACTGTACATCCCCATAATGAACCCAGAAACCCTCCGCCTCCTGCGCTCGTCCTCCACCCAGGCCCCCTCCCTGCGACTCGCGCTGCACTCGCAGCTTTAGAACAAACATTGACAGTGAACATAATCCGAGCTGTAATTACGTTTCCCCTCCGAGCACGAATGGCAAAACAAATCAGATGCACATGGAAACATTTTCAAGGAGACGGGGAGGGGTCGTGCAAAAGAGATCGTAAACCCAACGCCGAGTTACGTAAGCAGAAGTGTGTCACATGTTTGTGCAGCGCTGCTATTTTTAACTGAAGTCCTGCCACCCTGTGATGGTGTAGATCTTGCTGTTAGTGAGCTCACCTGGAGCTACAGGGTCTAATCTCACTCCGCTCTGATTTAAACCCACAAAAATATGAGAGAGCTGCTCAGAAGTGCCTCAGCAAAGCACGCAGTTTTGAGTTACGGTAAGGTCGGTAATGGAAACTCAGCCTTCGGGTGGTGCTGGATGCTGGAGTTTTCTCATCAAACTGGGGAGCGCGGTGATATATTTAGTTCAGGGTTGTTGGGATTCGAGGTGAGGGTCGCTAACGTCAGTTGGGGTCTGAGATGATGATGCAAGAAGCTTATGCTGCCAGGATGAGGTGGGAATTGATGAGTTTTTGATTAAAAAAAAATTTAATTTAGATTCCTCATATTGCATGTTTTTTCATGTTAAGAACGAGACAATTCAATTATCCTGTTGAAATACACTCGCAATGTCAAGATTACTCCAAAACATGTGTCAAACGCATGGCCTGCGGGCCAAATGTGGCCCTCCACATCATTTTATGTGGCCCGTGAGAGCAAAAATCAGGGGTGTCACCGAGGGCCACATCAGCATCACGGCTGTCCTCAAAGGGCCAGATGTAACTAATAAATGTAACTAAATGTAACTCAATGTAATGTAACTAAATGTAACTACTCCTTAATGTAACTAATGAATGTAACTAAATGTAACTCAATGTAATGTAACATAAATGTAACTACTCCTTAATGTAACTAATAAATGTAACTAAATGTAACTCAGTGTAATGTAACTAAATGTAACTACTCCTTAATGTAACTAATAAATGTAACTAAATGTAACTCAGTGTAATGTAACTAAATGTAACTACTCCTTAATGTAACTAATAAATGTAACTAAATGTAACTCAGTGTAATGTAACTAAATGTAACTACTCCTTAATGTTAAATAACTGAATTTCTGACTGATTCTAGTTCCAAACATTACAGTTAGACAGAAAAAACATGTTTGTTTGTTTCTCTGTTCTAACATAAATCCTTTTCATTTGTCAGGTTATTAAACCCACAGAACTCCATCAATCAAGGATCAAACTATCAATCAATAAAGAAAAATAACATCAGACACAAGTTAGGACATTAACTTTGTTCACAACGTTTAGTAAGAGTTAAAATGGACTGAACTACTGCATTGTGGGAAATGTAGTTTTTGGTCAAAGCACACTTTTGACCTATTTATTTTTAGACACTGACCTTTTATGCTCTGGCTGGCCACATAAAATGATGTGGCGGGCCACATTTGGCCCCCGGGCCTTGAGTTTCACGCATGTGGCATAAATGGTCAGAGTGTCTAAACATAAATGGTTCAAAAGTGTGCTTTAATTAAAAACTACATTTCCCACCATGCAGTAATTCAGCCCGTTTTATATTGACAAAAAAGGATGAAAGGACTATGAGAAGATTTATGTTATAACAGAGCAATAAGCAAACTAATGTTTGTAACTTGAATAAGTAATAAATTTAGAGTCATTCACCATTACGGAGTAATTACATTTATTTACATTACATTGAGTTACATTTAGTTAGATTTATTAGTTACATTAAGGAGTAGTTACATTTATTTTACATTACATTGAGTTACATTTAGTTAGATTTATTAGTTACATTAAGGAGTAGTTACATTTATTTTACATTACATTGAGTTACATTTATTTACATTTATTAGTTACATCTGGCCCTTTGAGGACAGCCGTGATGCTGATGTGGCCCTCGGTGAAAATGAGTTTGACACTCCTGCTTTAAAAAAACACTCCACCAGCTTTCACCTTGGTCTTTGTCGCAGCATCGCGACCAGAATTCTCTGTTCATCTCTTTCTTTATGTAATATATCTAAAATATTACTGAGAAACTCTGTATCATTGCACACTATTTTTCTTAAACAATACCATTCAGACTAATGTGGCAAGAAGACAGGCTGAGTGATCTGAGGAGAGGATTTGAGAGAAAAATGAGGAGACTCAGCGAGTGTATCAACCAGCCGAGCGTTGATAGTCTTATCAGAACACTCCAAGAGCTGCAGCCAAACTTCTCACATGGCTTCTGTTGTTTTTGTGCTCGGCGGACGGACAGAAAAAGTGTGTGTGCATGAGATGCAGACAGGCAGAGATACATAGCCCCATAATGAGTTTCCATAAAGCGCTCTCGGGGTGCTATCTTTGTCGTGATTTTATGAATTCATCATAAAAGAGTGAGTAAATGTCACCGCTGAAGGTAATAGAACAGGATGAAAGCCAGACGAGTGGAAGAACGAAGAAAAAAAGGAAATTATAGGGCGACGGAGTCGATAACGGGAGCGACGGATGACGTTCACGTGTGCCGTCGTTACCGGGGGGTGGGGGTGGGGGGTGCAGATAGAGGGAGTTTAGCGGTACAGAAGCGCTTGTGTCTCTAAATAAAACATGACATTGATTTATGAGCTGGAATCCACTAC
The DNA here is from genome assembly GCF_040054535.1 of Antennarius striatus. NCBI lineage: Eukaryota > Metazoa > Chordata > Actinopteri > Lophiiformes > Antennariidae > Antennarius > Antennarius striatus. The sequence continues at coordinate 2,883,634 of NC_090777.1, read as the reverse complement.
CAGTGCAGTAGGTCCCCACAATCACTCGCTCACACACACACACACACACACACACACACACACACACACACACACACACACATACACACACACAGTAGCATTGCATTTAAACCCACTGAGTACAACCCTACATTGTACATCAGTAATCACTGTGGGCCTTCCTCTGGAAACAGGGACGGATCTCAATGAACGTCAAGGCGAAAGTGTTTTATTAATGAAATTCAATCACATTAGAGGTTGAACATGAAAGTCTGTGTAAATTGATTTAAGCCGTGGACCTCTTGTCCACAGCGGTGGTGTTTTACGGCGTGTGGACACAGCCGGCGGCGCACAGACGATGTGTTCCCTTCTACCTGAAGTAGGCTGTGTATTAAAACCACTCCTGTTATCGGGCTCCTACAGCTGCACGTCGGGCCGTTCTCTCATTTGTGGGCTGTTGTAATGAAAACCAGAATTTCATTTTGTAGAAAAATGGGGGGAGGAGTCAAGGCAATAATACATGTATTTATTTTTTTACATTTAATTGGACGTGATTTTGTGTGTGTTGTGAATATTAACAACCCGGAGTTTCAAAAGCGCGGATGATGGCAGAAACAGACGGATTTCAGTTCAAGCTTTAAAACCAATGATGTTTTTATTTTATTTAACCAGGAAGAAGTCTCACTGAGTCACAATAATCCCTAATAATCTCTAATCCCTGGACAGACAGACAGCAAAGAGTTAACAAAACACCTACTGTAGCATGTAAGTGGACTACAGTAGGATGTAAGTGGACTACAGTAGGATGTAAGTGGACTACAGTAGGATGTAAGTGGACTACAGTAGGATGTAGGTGGACTACAGTAGGATGTAGGTGGACTGCAGTAGGATGTAAGTGGACTACAGTAGGATGTAAGTGGACTACAGTAGGATGTAAGTGGACTACAGTAGGATGTAGGTGGACTGCAGTAGGATGTAAGTGGACTACAGCAGGATGTAAGTGGACTACAGTAGGATGTAAGTGGACTACAGTAGGATGTAGGTGGACTACAGTAGGATGTTAGTGGACTACAGTAGGATGTTAGTGGACTACAGTAGTATGTAAGTGGACTACATTAGTATGTAAGTGGACTACAGTAGGATGTAAGTGGACTACAGTAGGATGTAAGTGGACTACAGCAGGATGTTAGTGGACTACAGCAGGATGTAAGTGGACTACAGTAGAATGTAGGTGGACTACAGCAGGATGTTAGTGGACTACAGCAGGATGTAAGTGGACTACAGTAGAATGTAGGTGGACTACAGTAGGATGTAAGTGGACTACAGTAGGATGTAGGTGGACTACAGCAGGATGTTAGTGGACTACAGCAGGATGTAAGTGGACTACAGTAGAATGTAGGTGGACTACAGTAGGATGTAAGTGGACTACAGTAGGATGTAGGTGGTCTACAGCAGGATGTAAGTGGACTACAGTAGGATGTAGGTGGACTACAGTAGGATGTAAGTGGACTACAGCAGGATGTAGGTGGACTACAGCAGGATGTAAGTGGACTACAGTAGGATGTAAGTGGACTACAGCAGGATATAAGTGGACTACAGTAGGATGTAAGTGGACTACAGCAGGATGTAGGTGGACTACAGCAGGATGTAAGTGGACTACAGTAGGATGTAGGTGGTCTACAGCAGGATGTTAGTGGACTACAGCAGGATGTAGGTGGACTACAGTAGGATGTAAGTGGACTACAGCAGGATGTAAGTGGACTACAGTAGGATGTAAGTGGACTACAGTAGGATGTAGGTGGACTACAGCAGGATGTAAGTGGACTACAGTAGTATGTAAGTGGACTACAGTAGGATGTACGTGGACTACAGTAGGATGTAGGTGGACTACAGCAGGATGTAAGTGGCCTACAGTAGGATGTACGTGGACTACAGTAGGATGTAAGTGGACTACAGTAGGATGTACGTGGACTACAGTAGGATGTAAGTGGACTACAGCAGGATGTAGGTGGACTACAGCAGGATGTAAGTGGACTACAGTAGGATGTAGGTGGTCTACAGCAGGATGTTAGTGGACTACAGTAGGATGTAGGTGGACTACAGCAGGATGTAGGTGGACTACAGCAGGATGTAGGTGGACTACAGCAGGACATAAGTGGACTTCAGTAGGAGGCAGATGGACTACAGTAGGATGTAAGTGGACTTCAGTAGGAGGCAGATGGACTACAGTCGGATACGGTCGTCATGGACACCACATATCTCTTCTTGAATGAGATGACCTACTTTAAATTAACCCTGGCTCTTGGTGTGACATCATCACACACCTCCTGAATTAAAGACTGGGCATATCTGTGCTATCCATCCACCCCGGCGTCACCCAATAGCCTCCCTTAGTCCACCAGAGGTACTTCAGCTAGAGGTCCACTAGAGGTCCCCGTCTAAACGACAGTCACAAATAAACGCCTCGATAAGACGACAACTACCAATCAGATCAAACCAGACGACTCAGAAAACAAAGACCCCATTAAAAATGTTCCTTCGTGGAAAAATACCACACATTTACAGCGTTGGCATCTGATGTGCAATTTGGAGCAGATCCAAAGAAACGTCTAAATCCACTCACTAATATTTGGATGTTAAAAACTCCTTTTGTTTACGAGGCTGCGAGTTTGATTTTGGACTAGGTTTACTTGAATTAAACGGGACCTCAGGCCTTTGGAACTGATATGAGCTCCACTGACTGCCTTTGTAGTTTAAACAGATTTTGAATGAAAGAAAACCTCATGAAATGAGAGAAAATAGACACGCAGCCCATTTCCTATCACTCAAAACATAATTACAACCATTAGAGTGGGGAAAAGTTCTAATGCAGAGTGCGATATGAAATCCATCAGACCTGTGATGTCTGCTGAAAAGAGCAACAGAAATGTCGGCGAGCCGCTGACAAAACGCCTGCAAAGCTCCAATCACAAGCAATTACATTTGAACCAATTCCACTAAAGCGGTACTTCATCATTTTATAAATATGCTTATTTCCTCTTTCTGCAGCTCAGATGAGAAGATGGAGACGAGCGTCACGTCTTTTAGAATAAATGTTAGCTCATGCTATCTGGACCTCACCAAGGCGTTCAGCTCATACCTGCCATGAAACCATGAGGTGGAAATTAATTAGCTGGGAAGCATTTTTCTGCGGCAATTCCATTATGGAAGCTAAAAGGTGTGTTTTTATTCCATTCCATTTTTTTTTATTGAAATATCTTGGAATTTAAACACTCAGTTTAATTTATCAGACCTTCCTATTCTTTGCATTTTTTCTGCTGATTCTCTGGATTTAGCGCTAGCATCTTTAATCCATGAATAAAACAAATGATAATTTGGCAGATGAAGAGGTTTTTTTTTTGGTTTTGTTTGTTGAAAGATGAGGATTCAAGAATTACAAAATGATGCAGGGAATTAATCCATGACAGAAATCTCACTTTGACCTTCAGTCTGCTTTTAGGCATCAATCACCCCGGAGCAGAAACAGCCCCCCCCCCCAAAAAAAGTACTTCCTGTTTTTAGATTAATGATATATGAACACTTTTTATGGCCAGCAGGACTTTGAGAAGCTCACTCTACGATCCATTAAATTAAACCAAGGACCTTTCAAATGAGGCAAATCAAAGAGCAAGCTAACAATTAATACGACTCTGAGAATAGCAGGCGCTGAGTCGCCAAAAAAATCTGCAGCACAGTAAAGCGCAGTCGTCCGTTTTAGCGCCGAAACAATAGACAGGAAAGTGTTTGCAGCTCATTTGAATAATAACGTCATTTTAATTATTGTTTAAATGTGTTGTCTTGTCTCGTAGCGTCTGTTCACACACACACACACACACACACACACACATCTCAAACGACAGCTTGTGTTACCTCCTCTGCGTGCGCCGTCTTTGTTTTCGGTCCATGCTTGATGTCGGAAGAAAGAACAGAAGGAAAAATGTACCTTAGATAGATGGGGGGTAGAAAAACAAAGTGTTTGAGTTGTCAGCGATTCCGCAATCAGTGCAGACATTATGGAAAATTAGCACAGAGAGCTAAAACAGGAACAAACAAGGTGGATTTATTCTTTTTATGTTCTGAGAGCTGGAACAATTATTCTACTTTCATTTCTTTATTTCTAGCAAGGTTTTTTTTTTTTTTGGAAGGTTGAAAGCAAGAATTACCATCTCGGGTGTAAAGAATGTGTGTTTTAATGAACGTTACCTCTCCGTGTAAAGTTTATCATGTCTTATTCATGGAACAGCGACCGCTCTTCCAAATTGCCACCCATGAATATTTGATATTTCAAAGTCATGTCAAACCAAAGCTGCTGTTATCTTTTTAAATGGGGGGGGGGGCCTTTATTGGTTTCACACAGAAAACAAAGGAGGGGACGACTGGGATGTACGACGCAGACACAGACGCAGACGCAGTCGCAGTCGAAGCGTCAGACGCAGTGATGTAACATATTTACCACCCGGTTAGCGTGGCTCTTATTTCTGTCATGTTATATTTTATATATAAGCAGAAAAAAAACAATAACCGTTTATTGATTATCAATGATAATCACCGGGAATCAGGACTCGTCCAATCAAATGGCACCAAAACACAAAATGTTCCGTTCGATTGTTTTTCTTTTTCGTAAATTTTTCCCTGTGTTCGTTTTCCGTTTTTGAGAGAATCACCAGCCTCCGCTGGGAATCGGCCACTCAGACTGTCTCCACCTGTCATCCGGCGATCTGATTGGTTCGTTGCCATGGCGTCTGCTCACATCCGTTTCCTCTCTTTCTAATGTATTCACATGGCTTCTGTAAAAACGTTTTCGTTTGCGTGTACCTGCTTTTGTTTCTGAGCTACACGACTACAAACACACAGATATCTCCACACACACACCTCCCGTTTCTATTCCCTTCATTCGCTTTAATTTGTTCCTTTCCAAAAAACCGCAACCTCGTCTACGTGACTCATGTAGAGACAGAAGAAAACACGTCTTCCTGCTTTGTGTTATTGCTGCGCATAATTACATTGTGGGTATTTTTTTTTACATTGTCAGCAAGTGTGATATTTAAAATTTCATGAGGAGGATTTAAATCATACTGCCTGATTATTGGATCCGACAAGCAAACGAAACAACCGCTGTGGGAAACACTGAGCAATCGCAACGCGTTAAAATCAACAAGCTCGTCCTGTAAATGGGGGGGGGGGTGAGGTCAGACTTTTTAAAATGAGAATGAAAGGAGCGCCTAAAGGCAGAAAAAGGGGGCTGCAAAATAATTTAAAGTGCATAAATCACCTACGCCCTTTAGCTTTCAAATTTTAATTTGAGGAAAAATGCTTCTACGTCTTTTCGCGGCGACACCGCAGCACGACTTATATTATGAGGCAATTACTCTTTTTCCAGTGAACAAACATGGCCTGTAGTGTTTTGAGCTGAGTCAGCACATTTTAAACACACCAGGTTACACGTCACAGGAAATTAAACCGCCTTTTTTTTTTTTTTTCTATCTGCTTTGGATGTAAATGGAGCTCTGAAGGTTCAGTGAAGATCACATCTGAGAGGGACGCCGGCGGTGCGTTCGCTGCCGGCTTGGAAATGTGGCATTTAAAAAAAAAAAAAAAAAGGTGTGGTGGGGTAGTCAAGCGTACCGTGCACCAACAAAGTGCCCTGCGCCTTCCTGGTGTAAGAGTGGAGGGGGGTTGGAAGCGACCTGTCAGAGAGTGAGGGGCTGGCTGAGTGACTTCACATCACCCTTTCAGCTCCAGCAACTTCCCATTTATATTGTAATGCAAATCCACGGCCCGTCCCAGATGGTGCTTTTCCAGCATCGTGGCTGCATAGAAATATGATTATTTATCCCGTGCACTTCTAAAAGTCTTTAACGCTCCCCCCTCCTTCTGTCTCTACTCCCTCGTTTCACCAGCGCTGGTTTAAAATACCGTCTGAAGCATCTCTCCCTGACGGTAAAGCAGAAAAACAATCGATGATAAATTTTGGGGGAAGAATTTGACAAGAGAGGACCACAGAGATTACAGAGAAACAAACTGAGCAGAATAAGTTAAGAAAAGAGGGAAACAAAAAAAAAAAAAAACATCTTTTTTTTTTTTTTGTGGCTGTGCATTAGGCGAAGAGGCCTAGGCAATAACTCTCACGGCTCTAAAGTGCTTTTAATCACCTCTGCTGTGCAGAATGCAGCCCACCAGCCCATATCAGTAATGAGCATCATCTTCCTGCACCAACATCCACATTTCTTGCTCGAATAAATTCACTCGTCTCTGCTGTGTGAGAGAAATGAAGACTTTTTTGTTTGCTCGCGGTAAATGTAAGATTCAGTAAAGAAAGCATTTATAAATACTGTTGGTACCTCTACTTACGAACGTCTCTACATACGAAATTTTTTTACTTACGAAACGCATCAACAGGAAAATATCGCCTCTTGTTACGAAAGAAATTTCAAGTTACGAAAGGTAAAAATACAGTGTGGGCTGATACTCTCAGCTCCCACAGGTTCCTGAACGCAACATTATTATAGCTGCTCTGCCATTGGCTATTACCTAGCATCCTGGCATGCCATTGGCTAAGAGGGACCTCTGTGTGGAGCTAGATCGGTGTCTATGCAGCGTCCGCGTCATTCGGCCCTTGACCCGTGAGGTGTTCTGATAGTTTTACGTAAATATATTAACTTTTAGATTCCACGTTATTAAAAAAAGAGGAAGTTTAAGGAGTTTAAGGCGTCGCGTGGGTGGTTGGAGAAGTTCAGAAGGAGGACTGGAATTCACTCTGTTTTTCATGGTGGGGCAAGAGGGCATGAACCAAAGAGGGCAAAAAACAATGAGGGCAGCAGTTAAAAGGTTAATGACCATCATTATTATTCTTTATTCTTTGTTTTTTACATTATGCACAACAACATTATGCACAATTTATTGTGTAATAATCTAATCCTAACATGTATTTGTTACATGTTTGGATGCATTTTTATGCTTTATAAAACATTTATGTCTGAATTTTGGGGGGGCTTGGAACGGATTAGGACATTTGCAAGGAAAACGCGTCTCTACTTACGAAAATTTCTACTTAAGAAATTTCTTCCAGAACCCATTAATTTAAGTAGAGGTACCGCTGTATAGTCGTCTTCATCATTTAACACAATGTGTTCCTTTAGGCTGCAGGGATTGAAGTTTAACAATAAATGCAGGAGCTTCACTGTAATCAGATTACACTCAGGGTTGTGACGTCTGATGTCTGCAAATATTTTCTCATCAAATCATTTAAAAGTCAATTTTCTTGCCGCGTTTTCATGTGACAACACTTTGTAGTCGTTCTGGACGGCGGCGTCTCAGAGAGGTTATCGCTGGAGGTTTTTCATGTGTGAATCCTGAAGGACTCGCGCGCGTCGCTTTCAGACGTATAATGAGTCGCTCCCCTTATAGTTTCTGCATTTCTATAACTTTCATCATGATGCTTTTTTTTTTTTTTTTCCCATCTGCCATCTGCCACAGAACCGTTTAGTTAGCGCTTGACACTTCCTACACGGCAGTATTTAAATCGCAGGAAGTCAGATCAACCCCTCTGACCCCTGTCAGCGCGTTACGTTTTATGTTTCGACAAGTATTTGCTTCTCTAACTTCAGTTACCGTCACGCAAAACCTTGAAGCGCAGAAGAGAACTAATGAATCGGGAGGACTTTACTGCGTGCAGGAAAAAACAGGACATTTGTGGGTGTAATCACACTCACATGTGACATTTTTTTGGAAACTTTTATTTTTTTTGGCGCTCCTGATTTGTCCAGAAATCATAACTCAGTTCACAGGAGAATTCAAATTAAAATGAAGATGCTCTCTGTGGCTGAAGTGTTTATGCTACAAACATAATCCAAAGTCAAGGGATTTAAAAATTCACCAATCTTAATTTGCTTGGACAATTGGAGTCGTATAAAAATAACAGCTTGTGTTTTCTTCCTAATTAACTTTTAATGATTCAAATCATTTAAACAGGAACAAAAACATTAAATTCATATTTAATGTTTTTTTGTGTGTGACATGACTGGAGGATGCAGCGTTATTCATGGATTAAACTGTAATCCTAATCCTCCTTCTGGGTGAGGTCAAAGGTCACCACCAGCAGGGGGTGCTGCTGAGTCTCACTAACCTCCCCACCCCCCCTCCCTACAGGTACCTACTCATCAGGTGGCCGCCCATTCTGGTCACATGACCTCAACCCAGTGTCAGACTGATGATGTCATTACTCCTGGTAGCCATGGTAACAGTGATGTACTCTGCATTGAATGGGATTTCTTCTTCAATGCCAACAAGTTGAAAAAAAAATAATTTAAAAATAAATTAACGATTAAATTAAAAGTCAGAGTAGAACAGGAAGTGTGTTTCCTGTTCTGAGCGTCATGTCACACACTCTGCGACACACACACACAAACACACACACACACACACCCGATATTAACGGCGTCTGACATCACCGCTTACCGATGTAAATTTGACTTCTTCTTTTTTCTCCACTCAGAAATAAAAATGTGTGCAGGTAGTTTTTATTTATTTGTTTGTTTGTTTGTTTGTTGTTTGTTTATTTGTTTGCTGATGTTTACAGGTTAGTTTAAACTTTGTGATGCTGGAACTTCTCCGGTGACCCCAATATGTTTGGAGGGCAATTGAATTTTGTTTTGGTGGGAAAACGCTCCAGAAACTTTCCCTTGAACAGCCTCCCGTATTCAAATCGGTGAAAGAATAATGCAAACACGCTCCGCTTGTTCCCACCAGTATAAAAATCTAACTTTACTTCACCAGTTATTTAACTTTTCACGATGTTTGAGGCGTCCAGCCGTGGACGTGCGACGGTACAAACAAACATCTGCATGCAGCCGGTTTTATTCCGGTAATATCTGCCTTTATTTTTCTGAAGGTTCCCAAATTGAGCAAATTAAAGGCAATCTAAGTTTGAGCAAATGCAAATGGCTTAATGGAGCTATCCCCTGTAATTACACCACTCAGTCAAGCATTCATTAAGTGCTAAAGAGGTTGGCTGTTCTGTTGACTGTACTTTTTATTCATGAAGCAAAACGGATTTTCTCCTGGAACAACTTTCACTTGTTTTCGGGTCGTCATTTCATCCTCTGTGCTTTAGCACCCGACACTAAATTACCCCCGTTTTAACGTCCTCTGGGTTCGCAGCTCCGACTGGGGATTGGAAGATGCGTTCGCTGACCGTCGGTGGAACCGCAATCAAACAGCAATCCCAACAGAGATGAGATGCGCAGTCGTTTCCACAAACAAACAAAAAAGGTGGGGGGGGGGGAGAAAACAAAGGAAATGATGAAGGTGTCCGTGATTTCAACGTGTCAGAATGTGTGAGGTTGAACCATTTCATCACTCCTTTAAAGCACCAGCAATCAAATCCATTTCATCTGCTGTTCACACACCTGGCCTCAATACAAAGGCAGGATGAAACGCTCCATCGGCTTCAGATGAACTCATGAAGGTTTTGGGTTTTTTTGGGGGGGGGGGGTTGTCACTTTCTTTTCCAGATGAGGTAAAACAAAGAAAACAAGACTCTCAACAGTCTTCCTCACAAAGGGCCGATGAAGGCTTGGAAGCAGCTGCATCCAGAAAGACCGACAGAGGATGGAATATTGTTAAAAAGGCAAAAGTAATGCAGATTGATTTGTCACACGTGATATATTGTCAGGTAAACCCTCAGACTGGCACGCATTACAATCCTTTTAGCTTAAACTGAACCCCATTGTTAATTCTAAAAAAAAAAGTATTTAACCTGATCTAGTCCAAAGATGTCATGTTTTCACTTTTGGCACCTCCAAAGTGTCATGAAAACCCATCAGGTAGTTTGTAACTAATAGAAATGACCACAGCGCTCAGGATTCATCTAAATCTGTCAGATTTATTGTGTGGAATTGATTTAAATATTGATCGAAACAAAGTGAAGGAACATTTCTGGATCCACGCCTTCATCTCCATCTGACGGCGTCACAATAATCCATTCCACTGGGGGTTGTTTTTTGTTTTTTTTTGAGTAATCATGACAAACCAACACCAGGAAAACAGAAAACAACAAAAAAAAAACTCCCGCTCTGCTGAGGTGACAACATTCTAATTAAATCTTTTATTCAGTTTGAACATAAACATCGGATGGTTTGAAGAAGAAGACATTTGGAGCAGCTTTGGTATTACGTTACTATAATTGGACAACCGCTGTTCGAGGTGTCCAATTAATTGGTTAAAAAAAAATAAAAAATTCAAAAGAAATCAAATTCTACCGTTACGTGAAAAATAAAGGTGTTGGAAAAACGAGACGTGAAACGCGACAAGAAATTTGCGGGGAACGTCTGAATTTTGGGAAATTAAATCCCCAAACAGCAGTTTTCTGGAGCTGGACCTCAACTGACTCCTTATTTTTGGGAGCAAGTCCTCTCGACGACCAAGAAGCGCAGCAGCGCCATCTGTAGGCCGGCGCAGCGATGACACCCTGCGGATCCGGAACATATGCCTTGTGCTTAGTTCCTGCTCACACATCCACACACTTCAAACTGCACTTTCAGAATCAATTACTCATACACCACAGGTCACAGAACAGTTCATTACTGTTCAATTACCGGTGAATGTTCAACGGTGAAGCCCATTGCAGGGGAGAAGTTTCAGCTGCCAAGACAACAAGCAAACAAGTGTGACATTTTAATCATACCGATAAAAACCAGCAGGAAAGAGGACACGCAAATAAATAGGAGTCGGTCGAGACGAGCTGAAGCAAGTCGTGACATCAATTTTATGTCATGTCATGTCATCCATAATAATATTACAACCCTTGTGAATGCTTTTTTGTTGTTGTTGTTGTTGTTGTTGTTGTTTAACACTGAAAAAAAAAAGGAAGCTGCATGTTTTTCTGCACTGATTCTTGTTTTTTCCTGTCGATGTTCAACTGAATTCACCTCAAAATGGTTGAAGTCTTTGCAAACGCGAATTCCAACACGCTTGACACGCCTTTTCCCGTCTTTATTCCAGCACGCGTGACATGATGTTGGGTTTTATTCCTTCAGAAAGACGCTTTAGGCTTCATCAGGTTAATTCTGACGAGGTGGAAACATGAAGGAAAGCTTAATCCAAGAACTCAGATTAGCCTGAATTTATGAGAAAATCCCACCGATTTTCAACTTCTAAACAGAACACAGAGTAAAATCATCTACTAACGCACAGAAACACAGGGTGTTCCCAATATTAAAGAAAAACTTTGTAGAAGCTGATATAAAAAGAGGGATAAAGTGACAAATAAAATTCCAGCTTTTCAAAATAAAGCGCAGTGGCATTTTCCTCCTTCCTGCTGCCACTCCATCGCTCCGTAGTTTCGCTGACGACATCATGAATATACAAACGCATCGCGTTTCAAAGGCCCCGTTCTTGGGGCCGAACTGGAGATTCAGTTGATTTATCGTCCGTCGGATGTTGTTATTATCCTGTTCCATCATATAAACCGACACAAAGGCTCCGACTCCAGCCAGAATGGACCCATTCACCGCTTGGCAGATTAGATTAAATGGATTAAAAAGAAAGAGTGACAAAAACTGAGGCTTGTACCTGTTGGTAACCTGTAATCACGTCTTATTCTGAGTGATAAAGAACAGCAGCGTTCACGTCCAGTGGCTAAAGGGTTAAGAGGATTCATTTACACTGATGATTACAGTTTGGGAACAAATCTGAAACATGACGTTTGTCCAGTTGGATGTATGATGGATGTAGGATGGATGGATGCATGGATGGATGCTGAATGGCTGGATGATGGTTGGATGATGACCTCATTCCTGTATCTAAGGCCAGTCATGAGAAGTTGAGGAGAATAATCCTGATCTCACCAGAGGGAATGCCCCCCTCCCCCCCACTCCATCTTTATTGAATGGAAGGAGCAGACCCCCCCCCCCCACACACACACACACACACACACCTTAAAATCACCTCAGACAACAACGGGTCTGAGGAACGAATGAAGTTCGATTTTGATGCTGCAGACATTGATTGTGGTGTTTTGTTGAGATGAAGCTGCTCATCAGCATCAAACGATCGGCTGCTGATTGATCACTGATTGATCGGGTCTGCTTCAGTGTTTCTGTGCTTCTGATCTCTATTGTTCCTACACGGCGCAGAGAAAACTATATAAATAAATCGGAATTTATTTTGTAAAAAGGAGGATAAATATATCACCAGGTCAAAAGTCATGAGATCAAACAGAAGAAAATGAAAGTGTGGAAATGTGGAATTATTTGAGAGAACGAGTGTTTGATCGCAGCTTGGAGTCATCTAGAAAAATGTGTTTCCTTCTCCTCCTTCTCATTGTATTTCCTTTTATTTATTGGTTTTTAGTGTTTTTGAAGCACTTTAGTGCTTTCATCTAATGTAAAATTGTAAAATGTTTGAATGTGATTAAAGTGTTTTTGCAAAAATCAAAAAAAAATCTCCTTCTTTCCTTCTTCTTGCTCTTATCAGAGGTGTACTGAAATCCTCAAGTCCAAAAGAATGGCTTTAGCCGACCTGTTGGATACTGAAGTACAGGGTTCACTGGTGCGATCCAGGGTGCAAACACCACCGAGATGGAGGCTCCCTCTAGCTTCTTCTTCGGCCTGGAGAAGAAGCATGGACGGACCAACGTGGTCCACTCCCTGCTGTCTGACACAGGACAGGAGCTGACAGAGCCCGGACAGATCAGAAGGCGAGCTGTGAGTTTTTATTCATCTTTGTATGACAGTGAATACCGAGAAAACCAGCCACTGCAGGACATCAAGACCTGGCGCCCTGTGTCACTGCTCTGCACCGATTACAAGGTTCTGTCCAAGGCTTTGGCTACCAGGCTGAGGGAAGCTATGGAGCAGGTCATCCACCGGGATCAGACCTACCGTGTGCCCGGCAGGTCCATGGTAGACAATGTCTACCTAATTCGAGATGTTTTGGAGGTTTCCAGATCATTGGGTATAAACGCTGGTCTTGTTTCATTAGATCAGGAAAAGGCATTTGACTGTGTTGAGCACAGCTTCCTCTGGACAACTATGGAGAAGTTTGGGTTCAGCACCGAGTTTATTGCCAAGATCCAGGTGTTGTACAGTGATGTTGAGAGTATTCTGAAGTTTAACGGCAGTTTGTGTGCCCCCTTCAGGGTGCAGCGGGGCAACCGGCAGGGCTGTGTCCTGTCTGGGACGCTCTATGCACTCTCTCTGGAACCCCTCCTCTGTAGAATCCGCAAAAGCATCGACGGTTTGATTTTACCTGGTGTTAGAGAGAGCATTCTTTTATCTGCCTATGCTGATGATGTTGTGGTTCTTATCAAAAACCAAAGGGATGTTGATGTTCTGGTGGGTTTGACAAACTCATTCAATGTTTTAACTGCTGCAAAAGTCAACTGGAGCCAAAGGTAAGCCCTTGCTGTTGGCGAGTGGCATGGCAACCTCCTGGTTCTTCCTCAAAACTTGTGTTGGAAGACTGATGGTCTCAAATATCTCGGTGTGTACCTGGGAAATGAGACAAGAACCAGGAAGAACTGGGAGGGCGTCACTGAAAAAATAGAAGGGAAACTAAAGAAATGGAAATGGTTGCTCCCCAGAATGTCGTACAGAGGTCGAGTTTTAGTGATAAACAACCTGGTGGCCTCACAGCTGTGGCACCGCTTGGCCTGTATGGACCCCCCATGCTGCATTGTTTTTAATGGACTCTAACTTTCTAAAGTTAAACGGTTTGCCTCCGTTTTATCTTGGTGTTTTTAAGTCATGGGCCCTTTTTAAAAGCAGCCCAGGAAAAAGCTCTGACTCTGTTCTGGTTCCTGAAGGAACCACTAGTGCATGGGGCCAGGCTGGACGTCTGCAGTGGAGCCACACCTGGTCTGTCTGCAGCGCTTTGCAGAACCAGGACCAGGACCCTCCAGCAGCTGGTGGACAACGCCCCAGCGCTGGTGGATGCCCAGGCTGTGAGCTCCCTGCTGAACATCCAGTCCACCAGGGGGGCTCAGGGGGGCTACAACTGTGGAGGCAAAGACTCTCCAGGAAGGAGAGAAGCTCCTCCTGGACTATAGTACAGGGACTGTACCGGACAGCAAAGACCCTTTCCCTGAGGTCCACATCAGTCCCCTGTTTGGAGAACTGGAGGGTCCTCTCCTCGGAGATGAACGACAGATCATCCTGCACACGGCCAACAAAAAAATACTGTACAGACAATGTGTAAAAGTGATCAACAAGAGAAGCCTGTGTGACAGAGCCCCCACTACCTGGGCCAACAGGAGGACGGGAAATGGACCTGACCCACAGTGGAGACTTCTGTACAAACCCCCCCTCAAGAAAAAACCAGCCGACCTCCAGTGGAGGATTTTACATGGTGCCGTCGGTTCCAATGCTTTATCTCTGTTTTTAACCCTGTGGTGTCCAGCCAGTGTCCCTTCTGTCCCCTTCAGGAGACAGTCTTTCATACTTTCAGTGAGTGTGGGAGACTTCAGTGCTCTTCACTCTTCTAACGAATGTTTTTAATCTGTTCGGTGAAAATTTTAGTATCAGGAAATTCATCTACGGTGCTGGGTACAATAGATCGAATCAGAGAAAGTGGCAGCTTTTACATTTTATTTCTGGAGAGGCAAAACTCGCAATTCATGTGACCAGGAAGAGGAGGATTGAAAACAATACTGTTCCAGAAGCAGCTCCTGTTTTCTGCTGTAACATCAGATGTCGCTTAAAACTAGAATTTGGTTTCTATTAAATGACAAAAGACCTGAATAACTTTAGGAACATCTGGTGTTACAAAAATGTCCTATGCACTTTAGTTGATGACCACCTCACTTCTGCACACTTCCTGATATAATGCACTAAGTTTTAAATTGTATTTCCTTTCATTTATTGGTGTTTAGTGTTTTTGAAGTTTCATCTAATGGAAAAATTGTAAAATGTTTGCATGTGATTAAAGTGTTTGTGCAAAAAGAAAAAGAAAATCTTTCCTTCTTCGTCCCCTTTCCTTCTCCTTCTTTCTCTTTCCTTCATTTCCTTCCTCTCACCTTCTTCTCCCTCTTCTCCTCCATGCAGAGTTTTGGTCTCTAAGTGAAAGAATGGTAGAGAAAGAGCAGCCAGAGGAAGTTGTCTGGCGCTGCTTCCCCCGGCGTCTTTTCCAGCACACAGCCAAGATGTCCATATTGCGTCTGTGACCAAATCGAAGGCCTGGCGCTGTGACAGCGGCCTCTGTGGCGTTCCCGATTCAGCGAGTCAGCACGCCGGCGCTCCTCAGCTCCCGGGTCATGGCGTGCAGCAGCCGGCAGGGAGCCTCAGTCGTGTTCGCTCAACGGCTGGATGCAAATGTGTCATTAGCCGTTTGGCGGCGGATGGAGAAATAAAACAAGGAACACTGATTACTTTGTGCAAAGTAGTCCCTCTTCCCCATTCATTAAGCTATATTGTGACTGAATCCTGCTGAACCCCATTTATGTCCCATAAAGAGATTTAACCACAGGCTGGATCTCTGTCTCAGTGAAGTAAATATTAGCAGAACTGGTCATCAATAGTTTCTGATTGATTGATGAATCACTTAAATTCATTTATGACGCATGTGTCAAACTTGGCCCGGGAGCCAAAGCACACATATTTAATATATTTATGAATATTTTAAGTTCTGTTAACTTAAAATTATCAAGTTCGGGTAACTCATTTATTTTAAATTGATTTAGCTTAGTTCTTTTAAGGTACATGTGTCAAAACTCAAGCCCCGGGGGCCAAATGTGGCCCATCACATCATTTTATGTGGCCCATGAGAGAATAAAAGGTTAGAATGTCTAAATAAATGAGTTGAAAAGTGAGCTTTGAGCAAAACTACATTTCCCACAATGCAGTAATTCAGCCCATTTTAACTCTGACAGAAACGTTGTGAACAAAGTTAATGTCTTAACTTGTCATCAGTCAGTCATCTTCAGATTACCACCGCTATATCCGCCGCAGCAGATCACGGGGAGCCGGAGCCTATCTCGGCGGCATAGGGCGTGAGGCAGGGGACACTCCAGGCACGATGCCAGTGCACCGTGGAGCCATACACAAAGACATACAACCATTCACACACACACTCATTCCTACAGGCCATTTGGAACGGTCAATCAACCTGAAGCGCATGCTTTTGGAGGGGTGAGGAAGCCGGAGAACCCAGCTTATTTTTCTTTATTGATTGATAGTTTGATCCTTGATTGATGGAGTTCTGTGGGTTTAATAACCTGACAGATTAAAAGGATTTATGTTAGAACAGAGAAACAAACAAATATATTTTTTCTGTCTAACTGTAATGTTTGAATAAGTAATATATTTTGACCCGTCCTTTCACCCCGACCCCTCCCACTCCTATAAAGTCACATGACTCATTATTCTCATTATTCCCTCGATTAAACAAATTATGTTTGGGGGGTTTTTTTACTGACGTTAATTCAAGCGCTCTAATTCAAGCAATTAGAAAAGACAAACTGGTGTAAAATCAGTCAAACAAAATAAAGCCTCACAACACATATGTAGAGGACTGCTGGGCAGTATGTACACACACACACACACACACACACACACACACACACACACACACACACACACACACACACACACACACACACACCACAAACACACACAGATGAGGACCTGACACACATCCATTACTGATTTTCCAACGATAGCCCTTCACAGGCACATAAAGGGAATTAGCGTAAGAGCTATAAAGGCTGTCACACCTACCGTTATACATGTCAGACGGCGAAACTGAGGGAAAAGAGAGGGAGCACGTTTAATGGGAAATAAAAGAATCGATAGAGGGAGGAGAGCGAGCGAAACCAGAGCGAGATTAGACATGAATCTGCTGTGTACTCGCTCCGATGCGAGCCGGCTAATTGCTCAGAGACCAACATGAGGCACTGGGATGGGAGTGTCAGCGGCGCCATCGATTTCTAGAAGGTTAGAAGTTGTGGTGGTGTGTGTCAGGAGGGGGCCGGTGCACATGTGGCCCGCTGGGGTGATCCTGCCGATCAGGTGACCGGCAGATCAACATGCTAGGAAACAGCAAAGCGCTAATAATAGCACCATTTGAAATAAAAACTGCAAAAACAAAGCCTGCATTTGAAATCTTACTTAGATGTAAAAAATACGAGCATAATGTGTTTAAACATGTTGACAAATTTAAGAATAATTGGTGTAACTCTCCTGTTTGAGCGTCTTTCAGCTCCTTGTTTTGGTTCCCCTTCAATCTCGCTAAGACATGTCAGACAGAGGATGCAATGAAGCGTTATCCAGCTTCATAGACAGATATGTCCCTCAGGAGTGTAAGTGGTGCTAAAAGGAGAGTGAGCATCGAGCTTTTGTCATGTGAAATATATCAGATGGATGTAGCACAATGCCAGATAGCAGCTAGCGTAGCAGCTTTGCTTGCTAACAGGTTCATCGTGTTAAATTCAGTGTTTCTGCTGCCTTCAAGTTCAAAACCAGCACATGCATGAACAAAAATGAAATAAAGCGCACATATTTAATATTACTGAATATTTTAAGCCCTGTTAACTTAATATTATCGTACATTACATTGAGTTACATTTAGTTACATTTATTAGTTACATTAAGGAGTAGTTACATTTAGTTACATTACACTGAGTTACATTTACTTACATTTATTAGTTACATTAAGGAGTAGTTACATTTAGTTACATTACACTGAGTTACATTTAGCTACATTTATTAGTTACATTAAGGAGTAGTTACATTTAGTTACATTACACTGAGTTACATTTAGTTACATTTATTAGTTACATTAAGGAGTAGTTACATTTCGTTACATTACACTGAGTTACATTTAGTTACATTTATTAGTTACACCTGGCCCTTTGAGGACAGCCATCATGTTGATGTGGCCTTTGGTGAATATCAGTTTGACCCCCCTGTTTTAGGGCAATGAGTTTGCATAAATCTTTTTAGTTAACCCAGCCTATGTTTAACCCTTTACCTACCACATTAGCACCTACACTATGGGTGTGTGCAGATATATGGTTCATTACGGTAGTCGTAACTGTTTGTAAATGACGTTCAAGGCAAAACAGCAGAAGCATCGCAAGATTGTTGCTGTAATTATTTATTGTATTTTTTCTTAATATAGTATCGCATGTAGCAAACTAGCCTGCTGCTCTTGTAGCTGTGTTATTGTTAAATATTAATTTTTGTATGATAGTTTAACCTTAAAAAAATCACATATTTGTAGTCCACAACCATAAACGTTAAAATAATTTGTAATTTTAACCTGGAAAGACGATGATGGACGTCTCCTGGCTGAGTTATAGAGGAGCAGGACAGAAATACTCAGCTCTTTGAGTAAATACAGTTATTTACCAGTTGAATTGTGGGTATTCGCTATAGGGACACCTGTCAGATAGCGGTTGCAAAGTGCAGGTTCCGTGCCAGTGATTATATAGATGATTATAGCAGCTAAATTGCTCGTGCGTCAATTGGAGCAGCAGAAAATATGAGTCGTCGGTGTCAACAGTCGACAAAACAGCATCATTTACGCTGGCACAATGAGCAACGAGCGTCAGATACAAAAGATTCCACTTGTCCTCCTCAGCCACCTAATTCCTTTTCACACACAGATCAGTTGGATCAGCCTCACCCAAAGCATTAATGACTTTACTGCAGAGAATTCAGCAGAATGGATGTGATTGTGTCCTCTTTATGTGTGTGTGTGCATGTGTGTGTGTGTGTGCAAGTACATGTGTGTGAGTCAGTGTCCAATTTATTTGCTCGCATATCCGTTTGAAGTAAGTGTTTAATTGTGTCGTCTGCAGAGCTGCTCTGTCAACATTTGCAGTGAGACGAATGATGGAAGACTTAGAGAAAAATCTCGTATTGATATTGGCCCCGTCTCTGGTTTGTGTTCAGAAAAGATGCAAATTGTTGTTCTTCGGCGGCGTACCTCAGATCAATAGTGGCAGAAGAGGAGAGGGATGAGAAGTGGGGATTGGGGGGGGTGGTAATGGTGGCAAACATGCTACAGCTGGGCAAACAGGAGGCCTTTCGGGGGCCGTCTGGTGTGTCGCTGCCTCCTACTGGTGGAAGGGAACGCTGCACGATTTGCTTCCTTTAACCCTGGAGTCGCTCTTCATCGCTGTGACTCATCGTCCGTGACTCAAACACGATTCAAAAGCAGAAGCGACGGGGGGGTTAGCCTGAGACCTGACCAGTGCTCATCACAGAGCACATAATGTTCACCAGACACACGATTTAAGAGACGAAGGTTCACGAGGGCCCCCATCGTCTTCCTCTGCTGAGTCATAATGGCAGCGCCGGGTCAACAACGGGGGCTATTAAGGGCAAAAGGACATTCTGAGGGTAGTTTTCAAATGGTCATGTCGTACAATATTGGATTATTTGTCAGCTTTATTTATTCAGGGGACTTCCTGAAGACTTTCCAGCTCATTCAGACCCAAATATTCCCAGAACACTGAAGCAAACAGAAACATTTAAAACCCATGCCTGTTTTATCAATCAATCAATTAATTAACCAATCAATCGATTAAGCAAACAAACAAAAGTCTGGAGGGCGGGCCCAGTTTGTGGGAAGGGGGGGGGGGTCCAGACCCTAGAGGGCGGGCCCAGACTCTGGAGGGCGGACCCATACTCTAGAAGGCGTGTCCAGACTGTAGAGGGTGTGTCCAGACTCTAGGGGTCGTGTCCAGACTCTAGGGGTCGTGTCCAGACTCCAGGGGTCGTGTCCAGACTCTGGAGTGAGAGTCAAGACTCTTGAGGGCGAGTCCAAATTCTTGAGGGTGGACCCGGTCTCTAGAAGGCGGACCTAAACTCTAGAGGGCGGACACAGACTGTAGAGGGCGGACCTAAACTCTAGAGGGCGGCCCTAAACTCTAGAGGGCGGACCCAGACCCTTGAGGGCGGGTCAAGACTCTTGAGGGCGGGTCAAGACTCTTAAGGGCGGGTCCAATTCTGGAGGGCGGACCCAGTCCCTAGATGGTGGACCTAAACTTTAGATGGCGGACCTAAACTCTAGAGGGCGGGTCAAGACTCTTGAGGGCGGGTCAAGACTCTTAAGGGCGGGTCCAATTCTGGAGGGCGGACCCAGTCCCTAGATGGTGGACCTAAACTTTAGAGGGCGGACCTAAACTCTAGAGGGCGGGTCAAGACTCTCGAGGGCGGGTCAAGACTCTTGAGGGCGGGTCCAAATTTTGGAGGGCGGGCCCAGACTCTAGAGGGCGGACCCAGATAGAGTTGCTGTCGTGTAAAATACAAATAAAAATATAATGCAGTGATTTATAATTCACAGAAACTCCACCTGTCATTGAAAAGAGCCCACAGACGACACTTTTAATGCTAAAACTGAAAATGCATTTAAATGTGATGTCACAAGAGGTCACGTTTATCAGGGAGTTTCATCACCTCTTCTTCACACACCAAACAGCTTCAGTGGGGAACAGTTCTCCACTCTTTGCTCGCGTCGGATCCACAGCTCAGGGTCTCTGTCAGGATATTTGTTCTATATTTCCAACGTGAGAATGAAGACAGGCCAGTTGGCGGTCTGGCAACGACTTCCTGAAAATAACATTTTAAAAAGCCGTTTCTGAACATGATGTCTACATCAGATTTAATGGCGCCCTCACAAAGAAGCATCATCACCACCATCATCATCATCATCAGATTCTGTTTGTGTTCACATTTCGTGTCTGAACTTTTTTTTTTTTTTTTTGGAAACAGGATTCTGAAATCTGATCACGTGACAGAAAAACAGGATGAAATGACAACAAGCACAAAAATAGATGCTGATCCGACAGAACGACGGTTTGCTCTATTTCTGTTATTCACATCCCTGATAAATAGAAAATTTTCTCAGTGATGCAGCTTCTCACGCTATTGATCACTTCTTATATTTTGTGCAATTCCTCCAGGGGCTCGTCTGTTTCTTTACGGCTCTCTTTATATAAATAGCATCTCTTCTTGTTTGTGTCTCGATCACTAATGATGAGGATGGCATCCTTCCTTTGGTTTTTAAACCTGTGAGCTGGAAAACCCTGACAAAAAGAAATATTTGGGTGAATACTAAATGGCTTTGTTAAATTATATTACATTTCCTGTATGTAACAATAATCCATGAGGAAAGCCTCTCATTGATTACCTTTAAACCAGGATGAATTCCTCTTTTTCTTATGCAAATCTGTGTATTTGTGCTGAAAAAAGGAGTTTGAGACTCGCTGCTCTAATCAATAAATATGAGCTAATTATGTGCCAGTATTTCTCCTTTGTATCACCCATCCAGCTTGTTCCCAGAAAATTAATATATGAATTGATTTAGGGGGGAATAAACAATGCAGCCTAATATGTAGAAGAAATAATTGCTGTAAATGTTGATTGGACAGATATTGATTATCTAATGGAATTATGTTGACAAAGTCAGTAAATGATGGTGGAATGGATTACACACACACTCGTCTGGATTCTCCTTGAATTTGATGTTTGAAAGAAGACGAGCTTCCTGATTGGTTGGTGAGCCAAGGAGATGAAATTATTGGAACAATAATGACCTGATTTCACATGATTAGAAACTATTGATACTGCAGATACTAAGACTTATTATGGGGATTGATTACTGTATCAATATTGCACTAAAATATTGGCAGTAAACTGCTTTTCCTTAAAATGAATGTGTGTCCTATGGGGGTAATTAACAGAATTGATTATTGATTGGCAAATTCCTCTGTAAAAAATAAAAGCGTTCAAGAATATGGCAATATGGTGTGATAATATTTTTATAATAATTAAAAGCATCAGAAACAGAATTATTATAGCAATTCTGGTCTTGGATTGGCTCAGAACTATATTATGTGGAATTATTCTTGTGCATTATAATATATAAAATATTACAACACAGTTACGGTAATTATTTAGATTTTTTTCCATGCATGTTGTTCTGTTCCCATCAGAATTAAATCAAGTTAAGGCGAAATGGAACACAGCGCCTCAGTGTACTGACATCCACCACCGATAGAGGGCGCGCTTGTCAAACTTATTGCATCTCCACGCTCCTTTTAGCTGTCCCTTCATGAGTTATGATAGAGATTTGAACAAACAGCCTATTTGAAAGTGGACAAACACCATTATTCCACCAGTGAAGGAGAATCCACGCGTGTTTTCTCAGTGTAAAGAAGAGACGGGTGTAACCAGACTGAATTCCAGCCCAGACAGAGCAGATGGCTTTTCATAACCAATCACCATTTCACACTCTATTGCCCAATCAGTTTTACATTTGTATGTAAAGTGGTCGACCGTTTGAACAGATCAACAGATGGTTTGAAATGTACGATGAGAAGCGCTGGTGCGCAAAGAAAAGCGTCCAGAGAGAGATGCTTTAAAGAATGTCACAGGAAAACAAGCAGGACATTTGATGTGACTTAGATTTTGTGTTGGTAAAGAAGTTGTGATAAAAAAAATGCTTTTTGGAGCAGAGGTACTTTATTAAATTTAGGTTTATTTCATTATCTCCTGTATGATGCAAACAGAAAGAACACTGTGGAGAGAAATTCTCGGAGTAATTACAACATAATTTTCCGGTGGTGTCTGGCGTACAAGTAGAACTAATTATCCCTCATAAGTTAAGGAACCGCTGTGAAAATATCCCTTAATAAATAATCTGTATTATTATCCAAGTGTGAATGGTGAAGAAAGGTTATGCTGCTACTTATTATTTCTGATTTATTTATTTATAGTAAGTTGAATCATAGCGATTAGCTTCTTTTATTACACAAACATGTTTGTGGTTAAAATTCTAATTATGTGGAGCAACATTACATTACATTTTATCTTTTTTTATGTTCACAAAAACATTTCACAAACTATATTTGAAGACACTCTTTATTACTGGTGCTAAATAAACTCCTGAAGCTCATTTTCATCTTTTACTAACCCAAACATCATTCTTTGAGAAAACTGAACCGATTCAGTTCGTTTGGAGAAACTCAACAAACTTCACACTATTGAACTGTTTTCATGCCTCTCCACTGATTTGATATTTGACAGCTGAAACTCACGATTAAATATTGGTGGATTATGTTGTTTACTGTAATCTGTGGTTGTTAAACTCAGATTATCTGACCCAAAGTTAAATTGATACAACAAATTCGATGTTCCTGATACGTAAAACTAAAAATCTGAGATAAATCAGGACAACTATTGTTTGTTTGTTTAAAATTCTTCATACGTCGAAATAATAATTCAAAGTTACCTTAACAAAAGGTGATGAATTAGTAAAACGTTTAATGCACACTAAGCATAAATAATCTGAAGAAAGATTATTTACGCAACTTTCAGGGTTTTTCATCAAAACTTAAAACTTTGAGTTGCGACTCAAAACTCAAAAATCCAGTGCAGTTATATGCCTTGAATTTTTGAGTTTTCTCCTTTTATTTTTTAGCATAAAATATTTCAGATTGAAAAAATACAGAGATGATCAGATGATCCTTGTAAAAAGACAGAAATAACGTTAGTCAGCAGAACAAAGAATCAAAAAATACCAGAAAAAGAATTAAAGACGACTGGTTCTTCTACAGGGCGACACGGTGGTGCAGTAGGGGGCGCTGTTGCCTCACAGCAAGAAGGTTCTTGGTTCAATTCCTTTCCACGTCTGCGTGGCTTCCCTCCTGGTTCTCCAACTTCTTCCCACCTCCGAACACCTTCAGCAGGTGAATCAGTCACTCCCAATAATCTGTAGGTCTTTGTCTTTCATGCCACCCCACGATGAGCTGGCGTCTTATCTGGGGTGTACCCCAGGCTGTCCTCAAAGGTCCAGATGTAACTAATAAATGTAACTAAATGTAACTCAGTGTAATGTAACTAAATGTAACTAAATGTAACTCAGTGTAATGTAACTAAATGTAACTACTCCTTAATGTAACTAATAAATGTAACTAAATGTAACTCAGTGTAATGTAACTAAATGTAACTACTCCTTAATGTAACTAATAAATGTAACTAAATGTAACTCAGTGTAATGTAACTAAATGTAACTACTCCTTAATGTAACTAATCAATGTAACTAAATGTAACTCAGTGTAATGTAACTAAATGTAACTACTCCTTAATGTAACTAATAAATGTAACTAAATGTAACTCAGTGTAATGTAACTAAATGTAACTACTCCTTAATGTAACTAATAAATGTAACTAAATGTAACTCAGTGTAATGTAACTAAATGTAACTACTCCTTAATGTAACTAATAAATGTAACTAAATGTAACTCAGTGTAATGTAACTAAATGTAACTACTCCTTAATGTAACTAATAAATGTAACTAAATGTAACTCAGTGTAATGTAACTAAATGTAACTACTCCTTAATGTAACTAATAAATGTAACTAAATGTAACTCAGTGTAATGTAACTAAATGTAACTACTCCTTAATGTTAAATAACTGAATTTCTGACTGATTCTAGTTCCAAACATTACAGTTAGACAGAAAAAAACATGTTTGTTTGTTTCTCTGTTCGAACATAAATCCTTTTCATTTGTCAGGTTATTAAACCCACAGAACTCCATCAATCAAGGATCAAACTATCAATCAATAAAGAAAAATAACATCAGACACAACTTAGGACGTTAACTCTGACAAAAACGTCGTGAACAAAGTTAATTTTCTTTATCCTCTTGGATCCTTTGATCCTTCATTGATGGATTCTGTGAATGACTGCATTGTGGGAAATGTATTTTTTGCTCAAAGCACACTTTTGACCTATTTATTTTTAGATAGTCTGACCTTTTATGCTCTCGCGGGCCAAATAAAATGATGTTGAGGGCCATATTTGGCCCCCGGGGCCTAGAGTTTGACACATGTGAGTTAGACAAAAGCTGCAGGTGGAACTTTATCGGACTGGTACATTCAGGTTCTGTGTGATACATTCCGGTTAGCATGCGCTGCTCACATGCAGCAGAACCACAGGTGACATCATAAGTTGTTGGGTTTTTTTAAAAGGAAGAATCTCAATTGGTTTTTTTTTGACAAATAAAATAATTTCTAATCATTCCGACAGAGTTTATTCGCTCTGATGTAACTTTGTCTTCTGACATGCAGGAAGAATGTCGATATAAAACTAGTCATGAGGGAACGGGTCCCTTCACACCGACTTCCTCCTGGAGCGGGGGAACTCCTGGAGGCTGTGTCCGGGCGAGAGCGTGCTTCCTGGGGACGAGGGCCCGGTGTGGCCCCTGGAGGCCGGCGATCCAGCCTGGATCCTGTAGGACACAGAGTTGTAGTAGACGGAGTTGAGGTGGCGCTCGCCGTGGGGCAGAACCGGACCCCCGCAGAACCCCAGGCGGTGGCAGACGCAGGACCACAGCGAGCTGAGGTTGGACTCGGGTCGGCGTCTCCCGGCGCTGATGTTGAGGTGTAGCCTGTGTCTGCAGGGGCTCCTCCGCGCCTCCTGCTCCTCCGCCGGGGAGGCGATGAGGTTGATGCGGCTGGTTCCTTCCTCCATGGGGAGGAACAGCGTGCTGTGGCTGCGGCTGCGCTCCACGCCGCTCCCGTTTCCCCCCCGGCGACGGTCTCGGCCGCGCTCCCCTCCCCCGTCCAGGAGGCCCCGGTCCCTCTTCAGCGACGCCCTCTCCTGAGCGTCCCTCCTCTCGTCTTCGGTGTTCATGGTGAGGAATCGGAGCACCACCAGGTTGAGGAAGGCCCCGATGACCGTCAGCCCCACCAGGATGTACATGAAGCTGAAGGCCACGTAGGGCGTCTTCTCCTGGAGGTCCTCCTTCTTCTGCAGCGCCACGAAGTCCCCGAAGCCGATGGTGGTGAGCGTGATGAAGCAGTAGTAGTACGCGTGGAAGAAGCTCCAGCCCTCAAAGTGGGAGAAGGCCGCGGCGCCGACGCACAGCGTCCCGATGCAGGACAGGAAGCCCACCAGGACCATGTTCTCCATGGACACCCCGGTGCGTCGGAAGCCCAGGACCTTCTTCATCAGGTGGAGGAGGTAGCGGACGAAGGTGTTCATCCGTTCCCCGAGGCTCTGGAACATGACCAGGGTGAGAGGGATGCCCAGGACGGCGTAGAACATACAGAACACCTTCCCGGCGTCGGTTCCAGGTGCGGCGTGTCCGTAACCTGGACGACACGGATGGAGATGAACCCAAACCCCGGTGATGATGATGAGCATCAAAATGTTCCTCAGAAGATGAGGAGACGCTCCAGCCTCAACTTACCGATGGTGGTGATGACTGTTATGGCAAAGTAGAAAGAACCAGCGAATTTCCACTGCCTCCCGGCGCGGTGGGGGTCGGCTTGCAGCACCACCCGCTCGATTTCGCGGTAGTCTTCCTCGGAGAAGCGGTACTTCTTCTTCATCTCCGTGCGCTTCTGCTCCAGGACGCGCCGGCGGGAGCTCTCCGTCTCCGACTCCAGCGCGTCAAACACCGCGGCGCCGACCAGCAGGTAGGAGAACATGCAGAGGATGAGCGACAGGGTCCGGACGTTCTGCTTCTTCATCCTCGGTGTCGGTCTGGACGTCGGGGGGTTCTGGACTTCAGCGGGGTCTCCACATCGGAGCCGCAGCCTGTTGCGTCAAACCGAGTGGCGGCGGTGACGCGCAGGGGCATTTAGGTCAGAAAAACAGCCCCACCGGGTTCAGATTCACAATTGTTGTGGGGTAAATAAGTAGGAAAACATCCCGGGAGAAAATCCCGCTGCGCGCATTGAAGAGAGATCGATGATCTCCACCAGCGTGGCCTCAGCGCGCCACTGCGCATGCGCACACCGCTCTCCGGTAAACGCGTGTGTGTGTGTGTGTGTGTGTGTGTGTGTGTGTGTGTGTGTGTGTGTGTGTGTGTGTGTGTGTGTGTGTGTGTGTGTGTGTGTGTGTGTGTGTGTGTGTGTGTGTGTGTCACGCATGCACACTGGAGGGGTTGCGGCTCCATGAGAACCACCGGCTTCCTAGATGCTTCTGCAAACCTAATGTAGGTGATGCTGGTTGTCATGGTTACTTTGACCAGAAGCACAGACTTGCACTGCAGTGACGTCTGAGCTCATATGTTAGGCGTAACGGTCCAGGCCCTCACACGGTGAATTATGTGCACATCAAGTATTATAATGTAAACATTCACAGTGGAGAGAGAAGAGAGGAACGTCTGCTTTGGTGCTGATGATGCTCCGACCAGACGACCACGAACAGACGTTCACACAGGAGGTGTCAGACGGGTCCCTGGTGGATCACTGGATGTTCTTTTGTTCCTCTCAAACGGGCCGACGTGCCCACATGGACCTGGTTTTGCGTTAAGTGGCTAAATCGACGCACTCGCATCCCCCGCTGTGATTCAAACCAGCTCTCCGTAAATCAATTACATCTCAGCTGATAAGAGAGGAGAGTGAAGTGCTCACAGACACCCATCAATCCACACAGCTTTATATTCCACTTCTGTGTCAAAGCCCCCAGGGGCCCCCGGGGGCCGAATGAAGCGGTCCATCAATCCCCATCGGGCCTGGCCTGGAAGATAAGTATTGGAGATCAATGAGACGCTCCATCGATTGGCTTCTCGGCTGCTTAAACACTTATTAGCAGGTCATTTACATCAAGGATGGAAGATAGAGACGATAAAGAAGTGGTTTGGTTCATTTATTGATTCTATTGCTTTTACTTCTTGTCAATACGACTACTTCTGAACTGATTGCACTGATTTTCTAATGGGAATGTGTTTGTTTAGTTCTCATTCGTCCTGTCAGTTGGTTTATTTATTTTTTTAGCATCTCTTTTGTCAAACGAAGCATTTGCCACCCCAAAAAAAACCCAAAAGTTTATTTTTTTTAATCTCTCCAAATCAAACTGACCTCCTGTGGTGATGCTGGGGTTTATGCAGATGGTCCAGAATCATTTTTAAAAATGCACACGGCATCAAGCAAGCAAAAAAAAAAAAAAAAAGAACCCTGTGCCTACAAGCAAATTTCTTTTCTACATAAAATCCATCTGCCACGTCTGCATCATAAATGCAAATCAGGTAAAATCCTGCAGGAAGGTTTATAAAAATTAATCTCCACTGTCACAGCCAAACTTTTAGAATAAAAGGGGAATCTGGGTTTATTCACAACTCAGACAAATTAAAGTTAAATTAAACCGTCTTAAATCTGTTGTAGGTTTTATTTATGGAGGTTTCTGTTTCACAACATTCATGTAAAACAGGAAAAATGAGTCACCGGAAACTTTAGCTGCAATGATGCCAAATCTCAGGCCGAAACGGGCAAATAAAGCCCAGATTGGGTAAAAAAAAAGTTTAAAAAAAAAAAAGATGATAAAAGCTGTAGTAACCACAATATGTTAATGATTTTTTGCAAAATATAATCTAAATCCAAAAACTGCTGTTGGCTTTATTGTTTTATTTGACATCTTATTTCTCGTTCCTGGACTATATTGATCATAAAAGACGTTTATTTCCTGTCTAATACGTCCTCAGTGCAGCAGAAGAAACAGAAATCCGATGAAAGCTGAGTGTGAATTAATCGCAAGAGAGGAGTTTTTTCATCATGAACTGTCTAACTGACTTGTTTCTGTCACATAGATTAAGAACAGAGGGAAAACAGCGATGACATCATCCCTCAGAGAACACGGGAGTCATGCGTGTGTTTGACTCGGAGTCTCATAGAGGAGGCCTCAAACGACCTCCGCACGCTTTCTCAGCTTAACTCCATCAATCCTTATGAAATGCAAGAAGTCAGAACATCATTTTGCTGTTAAACCTGCAAACATGTTTTCCAGGTCGCCATGGTTACAGTCAGGTCACAGTAAAGGAAAGCGGTTAATGGTCGAACATTTCTTTAAAACGTAAATTGGAAAGCGTCGTGTTGGAGGAGAATTAAAAGGGAATATTCTAAATGATGGGAAATGAGCTCAAATCAGATTTTGAAACTTTGAAACTGCAGTTTTATGACACTTTAAACAGTTTAGATGAGACAGAGTTCAGCTGAACAGCTCGCCATGAAACAAACCCAAGCAGGGAAGATTTATTTATGTCTTATCGTCATCTTTTTGTCTGTGTTGAGCTCAAGAGGCGACAAGATATCAGTTTATAAAGCGAGACACAAAATAACGTCTGCAAAAACCGGGTGGCTGCAGAGCGCTCTGGTTTCCACAGTAACTAAAACCAAAAATAGAATCCTACACAAGTGGCCATTCAACACCGAATCCCCTGTGATAATACACAACTCTATTTATACCCATTAATAATGAAAGTCTCATGTTGAGAAAAGGATCTGAGAAATTAATGAAAATCTAAAGTCTATACCTACAGGCTGTATATCCTTGACTCTTTGCTGCACCTTAGGATGACACAACGTAATGAAGATGCTGCATGTGTCAGACACTTCTAATAAGAGCTCAGCCTGGATTTATATTTAAATTATTAAAAAAAGAGAGAGAAAGAAAACGGTTTGAACTGTGACTTTGTGTCCAGGCACCGCCGCCTTATGTGTCAATGACAAGAGATCAGAGAATACCAGAACATTCTCGTGCCACAGCTCCCACTTTAGCGACCATATTCAAATTAAGCAGGACTGACTGTGATCTCTTTGTAATTGTGGCTCTTTGTTCGTGGAAATTGGCAGCCAAAATAGACGTGATTTTCTCTTAAATAGGGAGGAGTGAAGACACCTTGTTACAGTCCCAGTGGCAATGATCCTGTCAGTCTTTGATTAATGATTTATGAATATCTAATAAAAATGATTTCTTCATCAATGCATTACTTTGTTTTAGTTCACTCATATTTACATATTAGCTACAACATTATTGCTATTCATTTTGATCCCCAGTTAGTTAGAATCTAAATAATGAGGAGTTTTTTATGAGAGGATAGGGCTGAATAACATATTTTTCTACTTTTGGACCTTTATAAAATTGCAATATTAGTTTTTAAGTCAATATTTTGCGTTTTTTTTCTTTGTTTACTGTCTAACAGAACTTGATCATTGTTATCGACATGAATCAGAACTCCTAGATTTTTGGTGATATTTAGAATTGTTATACATTATTATACTGGTTACGTTTTGGCAGACACATACTGTATATACGGTATATATAAAATCATTTTCTTATATATATTTTATACAGTTGAGTATATCAAACATCCGTGTGGTGGACATTAGTGTAGTTATTGTAGTATCCATTGCACTTTTCATTGGATTACTGCTATATTTCAAATTATATTATAAATTACTTATAATGATATAAAAAACAAGTAAAATCAATATCTTGATACTTCAGTGGTTTTACTGTACTGTGGGTTTTACACGAATTCATCCAAAAACGCTTTAAGAGGCTCAGCAAACGTAAAACCGGTGTTTCTGAATAACCAGTAGGTTATTACGCGTTCTGAATTACTGGAAAAGTGTCTTTAGAGGAAAAGTTATTCTGAAGACGCACTTATTTTCCGATTAATCAAAGCACTTATCATGGCAAGGGCGATCTGTGTCAATTTAATCTTCTTCTTTTCCTTTTGTCTTTTCCCTTCAGGGTCTCCACAGCCAATCAGTGTCCTCCATCTAACCCTGTCTTCTGCATCCTCTTCTCTCACACCAACTACCTTCATGTCCTCTTTCACTACATCCATAAACCTCCTCTTTGGTCTTCCTCTAGGCCTCCTGCCTGGCAGTTCAGAACTCAGCATCCTTCTACCAATATATTCACTATCTCTCCTCTGGACATGTCCAAACCATCTCAGTCTGGCCTCTCTGACTTTATCTCCAGAACCTCTAACATGTGCTGTCCCTCTGATGTACTCATTCCTGATCCTATCCATCCTGGTCACTCCCAGAGAGAACCTCAGCATCTTCATCTCTGCTACCTCCAGCTCTGTCTCCTGTCTTTTCCTCAGTGACACTGTCTCTAGACCAAACAACATCGCTGGTCTCACCACAGTTTTGTACACCTTTCCTTTCATTTTAGCTGAAACTCTTCTATCACACATCACACCTGACACTTTCCTCCACCCGTTCCATCCTGCCTGGACACGCTTCTTCACCTCTTTTCCACACTCTCCATTGCTCTGGACTGTTGACTTCAAATCCTCCACCTTCTTGATCTCTTCTCCCTCTAACCTCACTCTTCCACTAGGGTCCCTCTCATTCACACACATGTACTCTGTCTTACTGCGGCTAACCTTCATTCCTCTCCTTTCCAGGACAAACCTCCACCTCTCTAGCTTCTCCTCCACCTGTTCCCTGCTCTCACTACAGATCACAATGTCATCTGCAAACATCATAGTCCATGGAGATTCCTGTGTGACCTCGTCTGTCAGCCTGTCCATCACCATAGCAACAAGAAGGGGCTCAGAGCTGATCCCTGATGCAGTCCCACCTCCACCTTGAACTCCTCTGTCACACCTACACACACCTCACCACTGTCTTACAGTCCTCATACATGTCCTGCACCGCTCTAACATACTTCTCTGCCACTCCAGACTTCCTCATACAATACCACAGTTCCTCTCTGGACACCCTGTCATCAGCTTTCTCCAGATCTACAAAAACACAATGCAGCTCCCTCTGGCCTTCTCTGTACTTCTCTATAGATAGATAGATAGATAGATACTTTATTAATCCTATCAACATCCTCAAAGCAAATACTGCATCTGTAGTACTCTGTTTTGGCATGAAACCATACCGCTGCTCACAAATGTTCACTTCTGCCCTTAGTCTAGCTTCCACTACTCTCTCCCATAACTTCATTGTATGGCTCATCAGCTTTATTCCTCTGTAGTTGCCACAACTCTGCACATCTCCCTTGTTCTTAAAAATGGGCACCAGCACACTTCTCCTCCATTCCTCAGGCATCTTCTCACTATCTAAGATCCTGTTGAACAACCCAGTCAGAAACTCTACTCCACCTCTCCTAGACACTTCCATACCTCTACAGGTATATCATCAGGACCGACTGCCTTTCCACTCTTCATCCTCTTCAGTGCCCTCCTCACTTCATCCTGACTAATCTTTGCTACTTCCTGGTCCACAACAGTCACCTCTTCTAGTCTTTGTTCCCTCTCATTTTCCACGTTCATCAACTCTTCAAAGTACTCTTTCCATCTTCCCATCACACTACTGGCACCTGTCAATAGACTTCCATCCCTATCCTTAATCACCCTAACCTGCTGCACGTCCTTCCCATCTCTATCTCTCTGTCTTGCCAACCGGTATAGATCAGTCTCTCCCTCCTTACTGTCCAACCTAGCATACCAGTCATCATAAGCTTCTTGTTTGGCCTTTGCCACCTCTACCTTCACCTTACGCTGCATCTCCCTGTACTCCTGTCTACTCTCCTCAGTCCTCTCAGTGTCCCACTTCTTCTTAGCTAACCTCTTTCTCTGTATACACTCCTGTACCTCCTCATTCCACCACCAAGTCTCCTTATCTACTTTCCTTCCAGATGACACACCAAGTACTCTCCTACCTGTCTCCCTGATCACATTAGCTGTAGTTTTCCAATCTGTGTCAACTTAATGGGAGGAAGGATTCTCTAACGTACGAGCCGTCCCTGAACGCAGCACCGGTGCTGCAGCCGCCAACGTCCCGCTGGCTGGCGGTGGAACACTGGGGAGACGGCTGGTCGGGGC
Source organism: Antennarius striatus (assembly GCF_040054535.1). NCBI lineage: Eukaryota > Metazoa > Chordata > Actinopteri > Lophiiformes > Antennariidae > Antennarius > Antennarius striatus. The sequence goes on along the minus strand of NC_090777.1, from coordinate 2,851,030 downwards.
CGTCCTCGTGTCACCTGGAAATGCGAGCGTAACTGGATTCATTTCCAGTTTCGTTTTGTTTTTCTGCTAAAGCGGGTTTTTACGTTTATTCAGCTTTGACCAGCGGGTTATCTTCACGATGGAGGACGACTGTGCGTGTGAGTACGACTCGACCTGGGACACGGAGAGCGACGGAGACGAGCCGGCCGGAGAGAGCCACAGCCGGCGGTCGTGTTCGGACAAAAACAAGTCCGGCTGGACGCTGACGGTACGAGCCTTCGCTTCTACCTCCACCAAACCTCCTGTTACCCGAACAATGTCGGGTCGTGGACCGCTTTAACGCTTTTAAACGCATCCAGCGTTTGCCTTTATTACCAGGTCTGCTAATGCTAGCTTAATGTTTGTTAGCTAGCCGGCTAGCTGCTAACGCTAGCCGGCTAGCTGCTAACGCTAGCCGGCTAGCTGCTAACGCTAGCCGGCTAGCCTGTAATTCATCGACGTTTCTGTATTTATAAAATTGTAATAATATAATTATAAAACAATTATGGTGCATAAATATGTAATCAACGTTTGGAAGAAAAATATTTATTATCCCGGTAATTACTAACGTGGAAGCTGCTAGCGGGCTAGCTTGGCCTGCCGCCCTGGAGGTGCACTTGTGGAGCGTTATGCTAACATGAATAAGCTAACAGTGACTCCAGCTAGCATCCATCAGTTTAATTATTGACGTTATTGGTTGTATTGATTGTCCTCTGCAGTGGCATCACACCTCTAGGAACATGAGGGCAGCGAAGGACATGCAGAACTACCGGAGGGGCTACCCGGTGAGTCCGCAGCTGGAGCTCCATCCAGTGGGTCTGGATGTATCACCCCCACACACACACACACACACACACACACACACACACACACACACACACACACACACACACACCTGACTGATCACATCACCCTGTTTCCTCTGATCCTCAACAGAACCTGACCGACGACGAGTGTGCAGAAGACAAGATGAGCAATCTGCAGTTTTATCTCAATAAATTCCCTTCGGCTCCTGATGGTAAAGCGTTCACACACCGTTTCAGTGTGTGTGTGTGTGTGTGTGTGTGTGTGTGTGTGTGTGTGTGTGCTGACATGTTCTCTGTATCGTCTTGACGCAGACGTCTACATCGAGTCGTTCCTCAAGGAATGGAAGAATGACTACAAGAGACTGGAGAGAGTTCACTCGTACATTCAGTGGTATGTTTTATTTATTATTTACAGCCGGCGGAGCTTCGTCTGCCGACGCGACGCCGTTCATTACAGGAATGTCATTTATAAAATAAGACGGCGTCGGCGTTTGGTGCGGTGTCGGTGTGGGACGAGGCATCAGGGGCATTTTAAGGCTCGGTGGTGCTGGAGTGATAACACAAAGAGAAGAAGAAGAAAGTTCCTTTATTGATCCCTCAAATGAGGAAAATCTTTTTTACACTTGATATATTTCACACAGAAAACTGTGGAACCTTTTTGGTGTCGGTCAAACTTCCCTTCAGTTTCTATGGTAACTGCTTCTGCTTGAGGTGGTATTAAAGTTTGCTGTGCTGCCCCTCCTTTTGTGGTCTTATGCATGTCTTAAATATACGCTTGTTACATGCATGTAAGACATATACACCACCGACCGATTAAGCATCAAACATTATTTTCACGGACCATCTTTTAAGGTGTGTCGGATAAATACAACAAAATAAAGCGATACCATCAGCATAAAAACAGTTTTTATCTAAATATAATAATATAAGCGTGAATCAACTTTATTAGCAATGTTTACAATGATTATTTCAGTGCAAGTACAGATAATAAATGGAATTAAACCTGAGCGCTATTATTTTTCTATCTGGTTTCCATCAGCTTCCTGTCTCCCATCTGTCCGACGGCTCAGTGTCACTTCCTCCCCTCGCGTGTTGTCTGTGTGTGTGTGTGTGTGTGTGTGTGTGTGTGTGTGGGGAAAGTGGAGTGTGTTCCTCTCACGTCCGTTTTTGGATATTTATCGGTCGTGAGTGAGAGAAATGACTCCACCATAGAACTCGTAGCGATCTGACTTTCATCTTCAGCCGTGTGTGTCGTTGTCTTTCCATCAGCAGTGGGGGCTACCGCCGTTACTACGCTGTCATTTTTCTTTGAATATTAAACATTATGATGTTGCACGCCCCCCCCTTCGGGGCGTAGGAGCTGCTTCAGGGACGGCCGGCATCATCTTTTTTAGAATTGGAGTCTAGTTTCATTAAATCCTAATTAGTTTTGTGTTGCTGCTCTCTCCAATCCATCGACAGGCTGTTTCCGCTGCGGGAGCCGGGGGTTAATTACATGGCTTCAGAACTCACCAAGAAGGAGATCGAGGTAAATGTAGCACGAAGATTCTAAACCAACACCCACAAGATTATCCTGCAGAGTTGGGTTCTCAGCTAAATTATCAGTTTCCGGTCACCTTGCGTGTTGAGGGGGGGGGTTAATTCTCCTTCATGTGTTCTGCAGGCCTTCAAGAAGAGCGACGACGCCAAGAAGAGGCTGGTCGAGTCCTACGAACTCATGTTGGGCTTCTACGGCATCCGATTGGTCAACAAGGAGACGGGCGAAGTGAAGCGAGCTGAAAACTGGAAGGAGAGATTTGGAAACCTGGAGCGGTCAGTTTTGCAGTAGCATGTGTGTGTTGGTGTGTGTGTTGGTGTGTGTGTGTGTGTGTTTTTCCAGGTTTTAATTCCAGCTTCATCTTTCAGGAACATGCACAACAACCTGCGCATTACCCGCATCCTGAAGAGCCTGGGGGAGCTGGGCTTCGAACACTACCAGGCGCCGCTGGTGCATTTCTTCCTCAAAGAGACGCTGGTGAAGAAGACGCTCAGCAGCGTGAAGCGGAGCGTCCTCGACTACTTCCTGTTCGCCGTGCTGGACAAGGAGAAGCGACAGGAACTGGTTCGCTTCGCTTACGGTCACTTTGAGCCGAAGGATAAGTTCGTGTGGTGTCCCCGAAAGATCCAGAAACAGTTCAGGAAGGCAGAGAAGAGAACGGACGCCGTCGGGAACGGAGACGGGAACAACGACATTCACTCACGGGGCAAAAGCAAAGACGTGGAGGTGGTGGCGCAACAGAAAGACGACGCATCGGATAAAACTCCGAAGGCTCAGAAAGGAGCCGATAAAACGATTAAAGAAAAGAACAAACCGTCCGAGACGTCGCCTGAACGGAAAACCGAAGCGGAGCCCGTCAGGAACGGGAACGCCGAGGCGGAGTCGACCAATGAGGAGCTGGGGAACGGGAACGAGTCCCTAGAGGAGGAGGAGGACATGGATCAGTCGCCCAGCCCCGACACCAATCCCAACGCCGACGGGTTCACCGACAGCCCCCAGGAGCCGGACGGCATGCAGATCGAGACCGACGGCGACATCGAAGCTGAAAAACCACCAAAGAAGAAGAGAGAAGACGACGAGGAGCCGCCGAGCAACGGGGATCTCCCCGCGGGGCGGGGGGAGGAAAAGGTGGCGACGGGTCAGACGAGCCCGTCAGCACAAACCCCCTCCAAGACTTCCAAACATTCCCCCTCCCTGTTTGTGGGGAGGGAAGAGAAAATCCCCAGAACTGACTTTAATCAGGCGTCGGATCAAAAAGAAGAAGAAACCTCGCAGGCAGGTGTGTGTGCAGCAAACGGGTCGGCGAGCAGCGGCGCCGGCGAGCAGACCGACGACAAATCAGACACGGATATGAAGTCGAGCCCCTCGGACTTCCACCACAACGTGGGGAATTCATGAAGAGACTGGGGGGGGGGGGGCAGAAATCCATTCATTTCACTTTAGAGGAGACGGAGGTGAACTTTAAAAGACTTTCTGGCCTTATTTCTGTTTATTTGATGTTTAAATATCGATTCTTTCCTCCGGGGAAGAATGAAGGACTGGATGAAGGACTGGATGAAGGACTGGATGAAGGACTGGATGAAGGACTGGATGAAGGACTGGATGAAGGACTGGACGTGACGTCGGAGCGGACGGCTGGTGATATTCTGTGTTTTTCTTATTGACAGCAATAAGAATCAAACTGACGACCACAAAAGTTGAGTCGGTTTACGTCCCAAAGTCTCATTCCATTTTTTTTTTTTTGACAGTATCTGTCATTATTTTAGCTGTATTACAGTAACACACTTTGAATTAGATTCATATCGCGTCGTTATTTTAATATGAAATCACAACTTGTGTTCAGAATGTCTCACATTTTTAGAAGTTTACTTATACGTTTAGCAGCTCCACGTGGCTAATGGGGATTAGCTGTTGAAAACATGCTAGTGCTAGCCTAGCCACCCTGTTGGTCATGTGATAGTTACTTTGCTGTCGAATGTTTAAAAAAACGTGCGATAAACTTCATGTTTTTTTGTCTGTTGACAATAAGGAAAATAAGATTTAACCAGCTTTATCCGTTTAGATTCTACCGACGGATACGTGAAACACTAACACGGATGTGATCGTTTCAGCGTTTCTATCACCTGAAATACTTTCTCAAGTGAATATTTTTATGCACTGAAACATCACGAATTGGAAGTTGCTTGTTTTTCTCGTGGGCCTGTCGTGTTTAAACCAACCTGCGCTGGTTTGTGTTTCTGCTGTTCAAACGGACTTTTAAGGCTGTCGGTGAGGTCCGATTCTGTGTTTTCATGCCGGTTTGGAGGTAGAATTTTGAACAAAAGTCTTGCCAAAAATGTGAAAAGACTGATTGATTGTATTATATTTGTGTCCTCTCTGCAGAACTGATAAAGCTTTGTTTCTAATTTAAGGTCCACTGTATGTTAATTTACAAGCCAGGTTGATTCTATTCTTTTTATATTTGCACTTAATTTTCACTGTTAAATGATGATATTTACATCATGAGATGCTAATGACTTTAGCTGAATTGTTTATATATGACTTTTTCCCAACTAAATATCTGGCTGTTGACAAAGCAAAATAAAATGAGACTATTTTTGATGCTTTTATGCGATTTATGTTGAACAAAAGTCTTGAGGACCATCAGAGTTTATTGAATCACATGTTTCAGAATAGAAACGTTAGAAGTCAGCCTCTCCTCCTGTTCCTGGGTCTCCTCTTTGACTTGCCGGCGCAGCAGCAGGAGTCAAAAATATGTTTCTGCAGAAAACAAAACGATGGATGCAGCAGAACGTTCTCGGGATGGGATGCTGACGGGATCGGTGTTCGTCCTGAATGAAAACACTTGACCAGGCTGAGACGACATGAACACCAGTGATCAGACCCCGTCCATCGAGCTGTTTTTAGTTCCGGATGTCTTTTTAGCAGTTTGCTCCACTAAACCTCACTCATTAAGGAAATAGAGGTGATTGTGTTTCTATATTTTTCACTTCCTGATGCTGTCAATTTGGAGGTTTCTATGGAAACCGGCCTTACGTGAAACGTACTCCATCAAGCTCTAAACGCCCGTTGGGAATCTGCCATTTGATTGTCTGTTAGTACAAAAGCCGGTGGTGTTATATCCTCAGTAAGGGATTAACTAACCCTGACTTCAGAAGTAATAATAAAAAATGAACCCTTCATCTTTAAATACAGTTAAAAGTTTTTTAAATTCTGTTTCTGCCCAATCCAAAGTTAGTAAAAACCCTCGATGAGTGTTTGTTGTCCTCCCATCGACAAACGAAGTTAAAGCGTGACCTTCTCCTCCGAGGGAACAACCGAACCCGCTCCAGCACAAACATGACCTTTTTTTTTGTTTTTTTATGAAGCACTAATTAAAAAGGAATTAATCTTATTGCTACTTTACTGTGTTTGTTCTCACATGAACGTCTGTGCAGGCATAGCAACAGTAACCAAGGAGGGGAAGTGATGGCAATTCTTGAGCCTCTTTTGCAGACCTTAACACAAATCAGAAGTTTAACACCTTTTTTTTTTTTCTATAGTTGCCCTGAAAATCCACTTTTAATGACTTCAGTCTCAATATTTCTCCTGCCTGGAATAGCTTCACTAATAACAGACACGTTTGCGAATCAGACGACGTTAAAACATCGTTCCAGCCTCCATAGATTTATTTTGGCAGCAGAACTTCTTCTGCGAACCCCGAGACGTTCATCCGTGCTTGAAAGCACAGGAAATGTCAGCTCCAGTAGCTCAAACGCCTCTAAATGAGGCACAGAAATGTTGGACGCTGTTCTGTGGAGCGATGAAACAAAACTTTTTGGGCCTGTTGGAGCGCCGCGTCTGGAGGAGGAAGAATGAGTCACTCTGAAAATAACACCTCAGCTACGATGAAGCTGAAGCATGGCAGGCGTGCTGAAGCACCGCTTCGTTCCCTCGGGCACCGGAAGCCTGGAGGAGGCGGATGCAGCGCAGGAACCCAGGAATATTCCAGAACCGGAGGCCTTTCATTGATGAGGAACGGGTGAAGATTCCTCAGAACCTCGTGTCGTGTTGGCAGCAGCTCTCAGCTGCAGAAACGGAACGGTTTAGGACTGAAATGAACAGAAAATTCATTTTACTGCTACTGCATTGGACGGCTGGTGAAACCCCTGAACCCCAAGAAGCAGAAACTGACTGAAAGAAAAAAGATGAAAAAATTTTTTAATGCTCAAAAAAAAAAGCACATAAATGAGCAGAGTGGGAAAAAACAAGATGCAATAAAGAAAAATAGTTCCATCCGTTAAACATGAAGCTCAAGCAGCAGAAACACGACCAGGAAACGAAACAGGACGGAGGGTGGGATTAGGGAACAGGTGTTGAAAACAGGTGGAAGAGGCCACGCCCCCTCAGAACACCTGACCAGAAGAAACGAGCAGGAAACAGAACAACAAGCAGGAAACATTCAGTCTGCTTCGAAGATGTCCAGTAGAAGAAAGAAGTTCCAAATTCATCGTTTTAAACTTTCAAACGTGATTCATTAACCCTTTAAAGTCTGAACCATAAACTAATTTTTCTCGAAAAATCTAATTTCTGGAAAATCAAGTCTTGATGGAACCCTCTGACAAATTGTTTTTAAAAAATGTGAAGATAAATTTGTATAAACGAGTTTTAATTTGTATGATTTTTGCTCAAAAACCTGGCATTTTTTTTCACATACAAAATGTAGATGCATGTGTCTGATTGTATATCAGGAAAAAAAATATCAAACTTATCAGGTAGACGTCTCAACATTGTGAAAAGACCAGGTGGTTTAAACACGATGCACTCGGCTTTAAAGGGGTAAAGGAGGTTATTTTTATTTTATTTTATTTATTTATCTCATTCATTATTTATGTCATTCATTATTTATTTATGTCATTCATTATTTATTTATGTCATTCATTATTTATTTATCAGGAGGTCATCATCTCTAAACACTGGTTTGACTGGAAAACAACCAGACTGATGGAATCAGGCTCGTCTCTGTGAGTGTCATCCTGTGGGATGGGGGCCCAACCTGGGATGGGGGCCCACCCGTCAATCAGAAGACATCTCCAATCAGCCAATCACAGGTTTACTTCTCCTAAATGATTCCTCAGTTCTTCCACCTCTGAAATGTTCTGACCTCCACCTGAAGCCCAACAGGAACAGGTCGGGTTCTCCTTCCTGTGTTCTTACCGTCCAATCATTGATGGTTTGTCTTACATCAACCTGATTGGTCAACGCGTGACCCCCCCCCCCTATGTTTTAACGCTTTTTAGCTCAACCCACTTTTTTTTAGTGTCCGAAACTGTTCCTGCACTTTCTGCCCCCTCACCCCCCTCCTCACCCCCTGAGCGCAGTGAGCTGGTTGGAGTTCAGCCCCCCAGGCTGGAGGCTCGGGTCGACTGGCAGCGCAGAGAAAGACATTCAGGAGCTGTGCGCCCGCCGGGAGGAGAACGGAGGCTCCGCTGGGGGGGAACGAAACGGGACCTTTTACGCGTGAACTTGGATTGGTGAGGGTTCGAGCTGGGAGCCATGACGGGGTTCTCGACACTTTGGGTGCTCTTTCTGCTCCAGCTGTTGTCATCATCCTCAGCCCAGGTGAGAGATCTCGAGGGGGGGGGGGAGGCCGCAGGATCTTTTTACGCACGGGGAGCGTTGCGCTCTTTTGTGGATTCGTTGTACAGTAAGAACCTTTAGGCCCACCGCGCCCCCTGAATGCCTTCATGGATCTGTGTAATTATTATTATCATTATTACTTATTATTACTATTACTGTACTGTTATTATAATTAGAGGGTAAGGTGGGGGTTGTTTCTCTCTCTGGTTCCGTGGGCTTTTCTTTACCCACATTGTCAGCCTGGTTGCGCGCAGGTGTCCGCGCTTTTCGCACCCCTCCATGAAGTCGGGCTGATGTTTTCCCTGACCCTGTGGAATGCGCGGACTGGAGATCAGCGCCACCGGCGCACAATAGCGCCTCTGTTCGCCCGGGCTGCCCCGGATGAGCCCAGCTGAGGGGCTGCTTCGGAAAGTCCTCACTAAAATCAGTCCATCTGGTTTGGATGGAATGTGGACTTTTGGTTTGCTGGGGGTTTGATGCGTCTTTACGCGTCACATTTTTTCCACGGATTTGCAGTTAAACTGGATCTAATCCGTCTCATTTATGCCGGATCAGAACCAGAAGGGTCCAGATTAGATATCAGAGAGTTCACTTGTGGGTTACTTTACCTGTGATGATGCTCTTTCATTTGTCAAACATTTACAGTTCATATTCACAAATGACACCTGACTGATGTTCATGTTGCAGAGGCCGGGCCTCAGAGGAGCTCCGGGGCCACAAGGACCCCCAGGACCCCCAGGAAGAGACGGCACCGATGTGAGCAGAGCAGACTCTTTATTTACACTTTATTTAATTCACATTAATTACCTTTACCTTCATCCACCTCCCACGGGTTACAGCAAGAGCTCATTTCAATAGGTTGGGATATTAATTCATTTAGTTTAATCATAAAACACATAATTGATGTTTTTTTTTTAAATATGCGCCACAAACTATGAAGTCCTTCACATTTATTACCTTCTAACATTTAAATCACACTCAGCTGGTTTTGATAAGAAGCTCATTGTTTGTGTATCAGTGCTACCAAACCGCTACTACAGGTGACCTTTTATAGCAGTGACTCCGCCCCAAGTCCCGCCTCCAAATCATAGGTGGGCGGGGTTTAAGTGTGTATTAAATGGAGCTCTATGTTGTCACACTAAACTCTTCATTGCTGTGAAACCCATCAGATTGTATTCATGCAGTGAACGGCTTCATTTCAGTTGGTAATAATTAACTCCTACAGAATAACGTGTTATTATAATCTACAGATTTATATTATTACACCTGGCTAAAAATGGTTATTATTATTATTATTATTATTATTATTATTATTATTATTATTATTATTATTATTATTATTATTATTATTATTATTACAGTATTATTATTATTATCATTATTAAACCTCACATTGCTGTTTGGTGGATGTTGTTGGTATGTACCGGTAGGTTATGCTGTTATGTTGTTAAAGGACATCAAATTGTTAAAATGACAAACATTTAATTCTTTATGTCCAGTATTTTGTGTATTTTTGGCTTTCTGTCGTATATGTATGTCAGATTATCCCAGGTTGGATTATTTTTGTGACTCCGGTGAAGTTTGGACACACAAACGGTCCATTCATGCATTCCCCAACCAAGCATCTAGAGTTTCACCTCATGCCCCCCTTCCACCTTCAGCCCCCCCACCCCCCTGTGTAAATTCAGCTGTTATCATGTGACCAGTCTGTGTCTGCTCCCCCCTTCATTTCAAACGATGAAGCCGAGCAGAAGCTCTGTGCTGTAGCGGGTTAGATGTTTCATCCTCACGTCTTCTTTCTGACTAACAGGGTAAACCTGGACCTGCTGGCCTGCCGGGGAAACCAGTGAGTATTCCAACTGGACCAGTTGGTTCTGTTTAGGACTAGCAGAGAATTTACTGGTACCTGCAAGGCATCAAAATAAATCAGTTTCAAATGGGTACAAATCGTTTAAATTAAAGCCTCAGTATCATAATGAATCATCATGACCACACATTATTAATTAAATCTTAACCCACCACAGAAAACATCCCAATTGATTCATCATTTAGTTGAAAGTTCACCTCTGATGTCAGTGCTTTAATCATTTATTACTATTTCATATATTCCTCCTCCAAAACAAATTTTACCGCTAATCCTAATCCGCTCTCCTCCAAAACAACATCTGCAGGGATTTGTGCAGCAGACTCTCTTTAACCCTTTGATTTCAATAAGAAAAATGGTTTTTGGGAGTTGTTTTCTTAGCTTGGGACAGACGGGTGTTAATCGGTCGATTGCTGATCTAATCGGTCGATTGCTGATCTAATCGGTCGATTGCTGATCTAATCGGTCGATTGCTGATCTAATCGGTCGATTGCTGATCCTTCTGTCTTTGCAGGGCCCCAAAGGGAAAGCAGCCATTCCAGGGTCACCAGGAAAACCAGGCCTTCCAGGACTACCGGGGGTGGATGTAAGCATCCAGAGACGTTTGAATCTGTAGTTTAATCTGTGATAATCCGGCCGTATTAAAATAACCAGAGGAAATGCAGAACTGAGTGATGCTCTTTCTCTTCAGGGTTTGACGGGTCCTGATGGTCCTGCTGGGAAGGATGGACGTCCAGGAGAAGAAGTAAGTTGGTCTTTAGATCTCCCTGGGGGGGGCACCTGATTGGACTGTATGAGGGTCTCTAACTAACCAGGACCACCAGGGGCACGAGGGGGGATGTTTCCTCTGTCGGCCCCGATTCGTCAAGCCGGCTCAGCCTGGTGGTGGGAATATTTTTAATGAGGGATCAAAACGGGATTTATTTCTGCTGCTTCTCTAATCCAGGCTGGAATGTTTCCCATCAGCCTGTGGGGCTCTGGGGGTGGGGGGGTGGGGGTGATGTACTGTTACCCAGGTGCACATGGAACAGGTACGGTCCTCTGGGCGATTCAAAAGGATCACACAAAATCAAACCACAGCTGCTGCATCTGAGCCCCAAATGGGAAAATATGTATTCCCTATATAAAACATACCGCACCAGCAAACCCCCCCCCCCCCCACACACACACACCCTTCCTAGCATCGCAGCTAATTAGCCAACCTAATAAGGAAGCTTGCTTCAACAAATGCCCCTAATTACTCAGATTACTCCGCCGTCACGCCTGGTTCACGTCGCTGAAGATCTGTGTGGAGACAACAGGATCCGGAGCGGAATCGCTCGTGATGTTCATCCTGTCACAGACGAGTAGCTCTGGTGTTTGTGGATCATCCTCTGCTGCATCGCATCTGTTCATGATCCCAGTTCACAGACAAAGGAATGCGGTAAAAAAAAGTAGCATCGCCGTGTCGGTTTGAGCTTCTTTACCCTCCGAGACGACGCAAACACAGCCGCCAGGGAGGAAAATAAAGGGTTAAGAGACAGCGGAACAGACACGATCACAAAGAAGGGAAATCAAGTCTGATCCTATGATTTGTTGATCCAGCGATTAAACCGCTTCACAGCAGGGTGTCCAGACGTCGTGTGTTCTGTTTATGATCATTATTTCTCTTTACAGGGTGAAGCCGGACCCCCGGGGCCCCCTGGACCTCCTGTAAGGACCCACACACGCTATCAGATACCACATGCAACCCTCTGAACTGTGTTGTATCGTCCATATTAGTCCAATAAAACCTTATCGCTCCTTAATACTTCAATATCTGTTGTTAAACTTGAGGCAACTATTCCTGTTTCTGCTCTGGATAATTTGACGCTCAGAGGATCTTCCTGTCAAACGTTGTCCAGACATGAATATTATTATACGTGACAGTCCCATCTGATCTGACTGGATTTGATGCACTGACACATCATTGGTGGATATCGATGTTGTCAGTTAATCTAATCCTGCTGTCTGTGTTTTCCTGTTTCTTCCGTAGGGCAGAGGGAGACCAGGAGCTGCAGTGAGTTCCCAGCGCCGCAGTTTGACCTTGTTTTTATGTGTAGAAGGACAGAAATTGTGGTGCATTTGAGTCATTTCCGCACAAAGTCATAACTTATGTACATGTCACACAGTTTTTTGCATGCACTGCGTCTGTTCATCTCTTTCCAGGGCCTTCCCGGAACCAACGGGTTGCCAGGCGGAGTCGGGCCCCAGGGCCCAGCGGTGAGTATCTGTCGGATCCGTTCGATTGCATTTCCTATCGAGGAGTTACATCCTCTGGTCCCGGATGAGATAATCAAATCATTTGTTATCCATTCCGCTTCATTCCACCCTCAACGCCCCGTCGGGCGCAGGAAGCCGCGTCAAAACCTGTCCTCTGTTTCTGTTTTATTTTGGGTTATTCAGAACTCACAGCTTCATTTATTCCTTCAGAAGCATCGTTCTCAATGTCAATGTGAGGTTTCAAGCCTCCTCGTCAATCATGCAGCTCGTCGGTTGAACGTCTGGTCACGATTGGCCTGCAAACCGACCGAACAGATTTAGGCTCTGAAGAGTCTGTCCATCTATGGAAAGTGAAACTCAAGACACTGAAGTGATGTGATGCTTCAGCAGATCGCCTGATTTGTATTTTTCTTCAGTTTAAACCTAGTTCTAGTTCCTGTGCTGAGAGCTGATCACAGCGGTCACGTTTCCTGAACAGGTCCTCGAGTTGCTGTTGATCTTCTTCTCTTTCTCAGGGTGCTGAGGGTCTTCCAGGACTTCCTGGACCGGCTGGCCCTGATGGACCACCAGTAAGTCTAGTAATCATTATAGACGTGATACCTAACGTTGGGGAGACATAGACTGTCACCCCCCCAGGTGAAACCCAATTGAGCTTCACACTCTTTGTTTTCAGGGCCTGCCCGGTACCCTCCATGACCTGAGCGGCGACCTTCTGGTAGGTTTTCTGTCGCGTCACTGTGAGAGCAGAGTCATCGCGTCCAGTCCTCAGTGTTTTGTCTGTTTGCCCCTTAGTGTCCCGCCATCTGCCCCCCTGGCCCCTCTGGTGCCCCCGGGATGCCAGGATTCAAGGTGATTCTCCATCCTGCACCTTCTTCTAAACGATTCGTTTGGAATCAAACTTTGCTGAATGGGCTTATATTTTCCACCTATGTAGGGTCACACGGGTCACAAAGGAGACCGAGGAGAGCCCGGAAAAAACGGAGAGAAGGTGAGTGTGTCATGTGACCGGCGCAAAACTTTGGTTTTGACTGGTTCTGATCCAGTCGTTTGGTTTCCGGTGTTGCTTCACCTCTAGGGCGACACTGGACCACCAGGGCCACCAGGGATTCCAGGGACTGTGGGTCTGCAGGTGAGTTCAATACTTCCAATTTGACTTTATACCTAAATATGTTTGCATGACATGCATTTTTTGTGCCTTCCCATCATGCTCCATTGCTGCATTTCAGGGCCCGCGTGGTCTCAGAGGTTTACAAGGCACCATGGGAGCTGTAGGCGACAGAGTAAGACTCTTTCAGATCACGTTGAGCCTTCTATTGCCCGCACTGCAGACCTTTAACGTGTTTTTTGGTCGTCTCTAGGGTCTCCCCGGCTTCAGAGGCAAACCAGGAATAGCAGGCATCATCGGGAAGACAGTGAGTCTCTCCTTCTTTAAACTCTCTGGAAACAAAAAAAACATCATTTAGGAGTCGTTTGCTGCCAGAACGCTTGTCTGGTCCCATCAATAAATAGCTGATGTGTTTCATCTGATGTCTCCAGGGTGACGTCGGAGAAAAAGGACCGCAGGGATTTAGAGGACCTAAAGGAGAGATTGTAAGTGAAGCACCTGCCTGTTGTTTTCAGCATTGTGTGTGAAAGTGTGTGTGCAACACAGGTGACGCGTGATGTGTGTTTCAACAGGGTAAAATCGGTCCCAAAGGTGGGCCTGGAGGAGCAGGACCCAAAGGAGAGCCTGTAAGTCCACGTTGAGGGTTCATGTTCGACGTCCTTCTGAAACTTGAGGCTCATGTTTGATGTTTCCTGCAGGGAATTCCTGGCAGAGACGGTAAAGACGGAACCCCGGGCCTCGATGGGGAGAAGGTAAGATTAACGTGTTTAATCTCAAACAGTCTGAACGTAGAGTAAAGCTAACAACACAACACTGTCCGTGTCCACAGGGTGACGCCGGACGCCACGGGGTGGTGGGAGAGAAAGGACCCAACGGTCTACCGGTAAGTAGGACCGGTGTTCCATGTAGATGATCATAAAGAGTCTTTAAATCCCTTCAATGTTCTGTTCAGTCGATTCCCCAAGAAAGGACGATCCGGTGAAATCATTCTTGTGTTTTCTTTTCCAGGGTCTTCAAGGAAAGGCTGGAGCAAAGGGATCCAAAGGAGAACCTGTGAGTAACACAAAAGCCTTCCAGCTAATATCTGAACCGTGGAGGACAATCAATCAATCAATCAATCAATCAATCAATCAATCAATCAACTAGAACCAAGGCAGTCAGAGACTGAAACATCCCGTGACTTACCCTGACCTACTTTCAGGGTAGATCAGGGTACCCTGAAAGTAGTACCTGTCTAGTGCATAGACTAGTGCATATGGAGAAGGCAAGTGTGAGTAAGACCATAGATCAAAGCTATGGTCTTAGGTAGATCAAACCACTAGCTTTGATCTGTGGTCTTCCACTGGCCTCTCTCGTCTTTCTATCTTATCCAGTTCCTGAGTGTACTAAAGTTGAAATTTCACCTTGACCTAGTTTTCTCAAGGTCATCATCTCATTTCCATCCCCTTTGCTGCCTGAGTCATGTGCTTTTTGTTTCCTCTTTCCATCTGCAACGGTTGAGAAGATATTTGGTGGACGAATGAACGGACGAACGAACAAACATTGACAATTACGATACATCACCACTCCGAAATGGGATGTAATCAATCAACCTTTATTTATAAAGCGCTTAATCGCATCATCAGACATTTCAAAGTGCTTTAACAGACAGAGAAACCCAACAGAACCCCCCCCCCCAGAGGAAGCACAAGCGATTGTGGCGGAGAAAAACTCCCTCATTGAGGAAGAAACTCCAGGCAGGACCCAGACTCTGGAGACCGCCTTGACCGGTTGGGTGGGAAAGGAGATAAAATGGGGATAGAGACAGGGGGCCAAGGAAAAGGTGGGATTTCCAGGCCTTTGGATTTCCTGCCTTCCATGTTTGTTCCCCCCCTGTGGAGCAGAAGCACGAAGACAAGCAAAGAAAGAAAAGTAACAGAAACTCCAGTAACTAAAGTAACTCCTCTCTTGTCCATCATTACCAGGGTGATCCAGGAAAGATGGGGGAGACGGGGCCCTCTGGAGAGCCAGGTATTCCTGTATGTATCTGATGGGATCCTTTTTTTTTGTTTGTTTGTTTTTGAGGGAGGGGGTTACTTTGGTCACATACGGAAGATTTAACCATGTAGGGTCTGGTCTCAAACTGTTTGTCTTCCACCTCCTCCCTCAGGGTGACATTGGCGTCCCAGGAGAAAGGGGGATAGCAGGACCCAGAGGAGTGGGGGTGAGTCGACGCTGATGCTGTCCCCCAAAGAAGCTTTTTTCT
The DNA here is from genome assembly GCF_040054535.1 of Antennarius striatus. NCBI lineage: Eukaryota > Metazoa > Chordata > Actinopteri > Lophiiformes > Antennariidae > Antennarius > Antennarius striatus. The sequence continues at coordinate 2,835,595 of NC_090777.1, read as the reverse complement.
CCTCTTGTCGATTAATAAAACCCTCAAAAGCATCAGTTACGGATATTTAATGTGATTTGATTTTTTATTATTATTTAATTTGATTTAAACTAAACCAGAGTGGAGAGTTTAACATAATCCCATGGCAAGGAAACTGAATTATTGAGATAAATTGCCTCCCCAGGAGAGCTAGGAGCAGGTATTCCCTAAACAGAGAGGCGTCTGTTCTCCACGTCAGAGTTGGCGGCGACTGAAAGTTCATGCAGCGCCGACAAAACGCCTCTCACAAACCATCATCAGGAGAGAATGATTAATATTCTGTTTGCAACAGGGGGGCATCGGACCAGCAGGAAACCCGGGGCCTCAGGGCAGGAAAGGCTTCCAGGTGAGCGGTTGTGACGTCAGCCATCGTCAGGCGTGTCATGCAGTTAGCAGTCAGCTAACGGCGATCTGCTCCACAGGGGGTCAAGGGAGCCTTGGGGGATCCGGGTCTTCCAGGTCCAACGGGGATCCGAGGAGAGTTTGGTGAAAGGGTGAGTCCCAGGGTTTAGGATCAAGTCCCCAACAGGAGGATGCATCCAGGCTCCTCTGAGACATGAATCTATTAGTAGTGATTATTATTATTTAGCTGTTTTTAAATGTTATCTAAAACCAATACAATCATTTATTGATTATTATAGGTTTCATATGTTGGAGGAGGATAACAGTAGTAGCTGACGACTAAATCTGGGACTTGATAATAGAATTTCTGACGATAATTGAAGTTTAAGATGAAAATCAAAATGACAGAATCTCCATGAAGGGGGGGTTTAAGAAGGAGGACGCTCTTGGTTCAGCAGCCCCCCCCCCCTTCGGTCTTAGGAGACACCCCCGACACAAACAGGCTTGCTGTTCAGAACCTGAGGCCAGAACAAAGCTGGTATTTATACCAGGTTCCCCTCGGCTCACCCACCTCACTTCCCTTCACCCCCCCCCACCCTGATGCGGTGGTCGGGGGGAGGGGGGGGTGTCTCAGTGTAGCCTACTTTCTTCCTCTCTCCATCCTCTCTCCAGGGTCCGGTGGGAGCTTCTGGAGCTAAAGGAGACATGGTGAGTGTTCCTAAACCCAGGTGGTCCAGGATGGTGGAAAATCCTTTAAACTAAGACATCATTAACATTTTAAAAAAAATAAGACATTAACATTTAAAAAAAGACAACATTAACGTTAAAAAAAATAACTGACAACATGAAGCGTTTAAAAAAAAAAAAGAGAGAAATTAAGACATCATTGAAGATGGTTTTACTTGTTAAAATAATGAAGAGTTTTCTTTTTTCCCGTGTTACCAAAGTAAAGGTGTGATAAGGAAACTTTTGTGTTGCGTCCCCAGGGCGTGGCAGGAAGCGACGGACTACCAGGAGAGAACGGAGAACCTGTAAGTATTCTCATTCTCACTGGTTGGTTGTTGTTTTTTGGACGCTTGGCGGCCCTGGAGACTCATTACTGTGTTCACGGCGCCGCCAACTCGCTCCGAATCGCACGTCTGTGCGGAGATCTATTTAAACATTTAGACAAATCCTACTTCTAATGTTTAGGGCGTTTATTTAAATACTTCCATCACATTAAATATTTCTTTACATGTGACACAAATAGAAAAGTTAATTCAGCCCCTCTTTGCTCTCAATTTTCATCTTCTTATTTCAGGGTCCCTTCGGCCCAGTGGGACAGAAAGGACAGGTGAGCTTCTACGTTTCCTACCTGTGTGTCTGAACCTGTTTCTGTTCCCACTCAGCGGGGTGACATCAGATGTGGTGTGGGGGTGTCATCAGCACCGCCCCCTCCCACCAGGCTCCCGGCACCTCGTCTCCGAGCCGGGGCCCCCACTTGTCAGACGGGTGGCAAAAGATTCCGCCTCACATTTCAGGTTTAATAGGATTAAGTAGAGATAGGTGCAGCCGCTCTGTTTCATTGGCCGTCGTCGCCACCAGGGAGAGCCGCATTAAGCCGCAGTGCCGTTGATGTAATTAGTGATGAGTCTCATTTACTGTTTGCTGGGCTTGTTGGAGTAATTATCAAGCAACACGATGCCAGCCCCCGCCTCGTCTCCACAGCCCCCGTGTGTTCCTCGGTGGGAGTTTATTCAAGACCCAATCAGACGCTTACGTACTTTTTTTTGTTCCAGTTTGGATGAAAATTATTTTTTTAATGTTTGTCTTATATTAAAACCGTCCATCTGTCGATCTAAAGCACATGTGTCAAACTCAAGGCCCGGGGGGGCGAACGTGGCCCTCCACATCATTTTATGTGGCCTGCGAGAGCATAAAAGGTCAGAGTGTCTAAATATAAATAGGTCAAAAATGGTCTTTGACCTGAAACTACATTTCCCACAATGCAGTAATTCAGTCCATTTTAACTCTGACAAAAGCGTTCTGTGGGTTTAATAACCTGAGAACCTGAGTTACATTTAGTTACATTTATTAGTTACATTAAGGAGTAGTTACATTTAGTTACATTACACTGAGTTACATTTAGTTACATTTATTAGTTACATTAAGGAGTAGTTACATTTAGTTACATTACACTGAGTTACATTTAGTTACATTTATTAGTTACATTAAGGAGTAGTTACATTTAGTTACATTACACTGAGTTACATTTAGTTACATTGATTAGTTACATTAAGGAGTAGTTACATTTAGTTACATTACACTGAGTTACATTTAGTTACTTTTATTAGTTACATTAAGGAGTAGTTACATTTAGTTACATTACACTGAGTTACATTTAGTTACATTGATTAGTTACATTAAGGAGTAGTTACATTTAGTTACATTACACTGAGTTACATTTAGTTACATTGATTAGTTACATTAAGGAGTAGTTACATTTAGTTACATTACATTGAGATACATTTATTAGTTACATCTGGCCCTTTGAGGGCAGCCGTGATGCTTATGTGTCCCTCAGTGAAAATGAGTTTGACCCCCCCCCCACGATCTAACGGATGACACTTCTCTGTTGTAGCCGGGGAAGCCGGGTGAACTCGGACCAAAGGGGGTGACCGGTCCCCAAGGGGAGCTCGGGGCCAGAGGGGTTCCAGGAAAGCAAGGACCAATGGGGTTCCAGGGAGAGCAGGGTCAGCCCGGGATTACAGGAAAGACCGGTGTGCCTGTAAGTGGGTTTGTTTTTTAATCTGGATTAAACCTGTAAGACCTGTCTGGTGATTGATGGAAGAATATTCATTTCCTAACTCCCTGATAATATTCTGTTTTAGGGTAAACTGGTCAGCGAGCAGCACATCCGGGAGCTGTGTGGGTCGATGATCGATGGTGAGAATCCGTCGCCGTCTCTAACTTCCTCTCCTGTTGGGTTCTAAAGTCACTGATCCGGTGTTCTCTCTCACGTGCAGATCAGATTGCCCAGCTGGCCGCTAACCTCCGACGACCCCTGGCCCCCGGGATGGTGGGCCGCCCCGGCCCCGCTGGGCGTCCAGGACAGCCAGGAGTCGCCGGCTCCATCGGGCATCCCGGTGCCAGAGGACCACCGGGGTACCGAGGCCTGCCAGGAGAACTTGGGGATCCGGGTCCCAGAGGTAGAGAATATAAACGCTTTAGCGGTCTTGAGATGGCCTGAGCTAAAAGATGAATTAGCATAAAAAGGAAATACCAAATGAAGAAGGCGAGTAGAGCACAGTGGTGATTTCATCTTCACTGCAGGCGATGTCGGTGAGCTGGGTGATAAAGGAAGCACCGGAAAAGCCATTGATGGGCCTGTTGGGGACCAAGGACACCAGGGTACGTGGTTCAGGCCAGACGTCGTTAGATTCACCACTATGATAGTCTAATATTTAATAGACTATTAAATATTAATAGTCTATTAAATAATAATTATATAGTGTGCACCCATAATCCTCAATCATAACTACTTGAAGACCAGCAGTCCTTGGTGCTCCCCTCATCTCCTGTCTCTTGCCTCCAGGTCTTCCAGGAGTTCCTGGAATCGTCAAAGATGGACGTGACGGATCTCCAGGAGACCCGGGTGAGCCTGGAGAATCAGGCAGGGTGGGCAGGACCGGGCACCAGGGGCCTCCTGGGATCTGCGATACGTCAGCCTGCCAGGGAGCGCAGGCCGCCGGAAAATCCTCCAACCCCAAAAACCATTGAACACGACTTCCTGCAGCCTGAAGCCACCCAACCCAAAGAGGAAGGGTGAACGGGAATGAAAGGAGACGGCCGTCACAAAAGGGTCCTCTTTATTTGAATAGACGGGTGAGGAGTAACATCGACAGTTGTGATACGAAAGGAACATCCAAGGATTGGCATGAATATCAGAGCGCATGAGACGTCAGCATCCAGAGTGAGAAGTGGATGGAGGCACAACTCATCGCTTTCAAACTCTACAGCATCGTGTAACAAAGACTTGACTTACAAATAAGAGGAAAATGAAAGACAAGTCATTCGTGTGTAAAAAACTTTGTACATGTTGTTTCCACGCTCCCAATCCTTTTCTCCACATTCTTTTAATCACGCTGTAAAAACAATCTAAAGCAGTTCCAAGTAAATCACAGGTGTTACCTCAGTTCTACCAGCTCACAGTGTCAGATATGAAGCAGAGGCAACAAGCCTGCAGAGGATTTGTGTGTGTATGGATGTAAAAAGGAATAAAAAACACCAACCCCATGTGTAGATTAATGCAAAAAAGAAACAAAAACTCTTCAAATTCTTTCTTTTTTTACAGCTTGTTTTTGTTATATGTGAATTTGATTCTCTAGATTGGAGAATCAAAAACCCCAAAATAACTTGTTGATGGATAAATCAATGTGAAATCAATGTAAGAGTCTTAGCAAACTTTTTTCTTTTCTTTTTTAAATACACAACACCAACATCCACTATGTACTACCGATGCTGTAACTATTAAATCTACATGACCTTAAATACTATTTATTATTTGTGGGTGACTGATGTATGTACAGTAAAATGCTACAGAGACATGTTGTAAGAAAGAAACTTATGAATAAAGCCACTTTTCAGTAAAACATTACTCTTCTCTACATATCAAATGAACAGCTTGTAATTCATAGAAATATTCACAACTATCTGGAAGTCATGTAATCCCATAAATAAAAACACATTTTCCATGCAAAACATGAAATCTTAAATATGTGATTGAAATAAATAAAGGTTTGTGGACAAAAACACACAAAATGCTGCATGAATAACAACGAACAATTTTAACCAACTTGGAAAAGAACTGAACAAATTCTGATTTAATTTCACAAAAATGTGAACATATTAAAATAGTTAAATATCAGATAGTGAAGAAGCGAACACTCTCAGCTTTCTTCTAAGGAGAAATAGCGCCACCTGTGGGTGACTGTATGAAACGGCTCATATATGAGCTGGAGGGAGAACACTCCAGAGTTTGAACGTTTGTTGAAGAGCCTGGAAACCTTCCACCGTTTAAATCAAACTAATGTAGACAGATTTAAAACTTTACGACACAAAAAGATCCTGAGCGAGCAAACGACGTTAAGAACTCTGCTCTCAGGTAGAAATCGGTGTCGTTCACCTGATAGTGGATTCTGTTCTGGCCTGGAGAGCAGCTGGACTTCAGAATCCCTTCTCAATGTAGAGTGACGTCTGAAACCCCTGAAATTAATCAGTCCTTTAATAAAACGGGTGACAGCAGATCATTAAAGGTGAACGACACACAGCGACGGTCTGTTTTTATCTCAGCTGCTCTTCGTGTTGGTTTGATTTAGCATCACATCAGCACAACGTGGACACATAAAGGACGAGTTGTTGAATTTGCTGCCACATATATCAATTTTTACAGAATGCAAAAATGCAATACAGGATTTTTTTTTAATTTTATACCACAAAAGACAGAAGAATTTGTTAGTAATTATGCTCTACTCTCTCTCTACTCTAAAAGCCTTCTATTAAAGTATGCATTCCTTAAACAGAAAAAAGAAATATTATTATCTTCTCTTTGAGTTTTATAATTTCTATATTTATTTATATAATTTATCATTTACGTCTCAAAATAAAGAATATTAAAAGGTGTAAAATACAGTCTATAAGATTATGTGTACATCTCTCAGGTGAAAGCAAAGTGCCCTATCAGGCTACAGCATCACCTCAGGAAGTACAGGACAGGCCTGAGCTAGCTGGTTAGCATCCCACCTCAACTCTTGTCCATTCTTTACACTAGGTTGGTGTAGTTTTACACTAAAACTACAGTTCAGCCACCTGCGTGTTAAAGAGACAGTCTCACCTGTCTGACGATGTCTCCGTACGTTTCGTTGATGTATCTGAGGAAGGCAGTCGTCCACCTCAGGGTGGTGGCTTTGTCACAATCTTTGCTGCAGAACGGCACCAGCAGGTTGAGCTCATCGCAGCACGAACGAATCGTCTTCCTGTGAACCACAAACACAACAGGGACGTTCAGAATCAGCGTCTGCCCGACTTCATGTTGTGTGTGTTTGTCCACGTGTTCGGCGTTAGCATTAGCTGCTCACCTGCGATGCCTCTCCCTGATGTTGTGGATCTCGCGGCGCTCGCTGAGGGGTAGCTGAGAACCAGCTCTCTTCCTGCCGTTCCTCCCTGGTTTTCTAATAGAACCTGGGGCGGTCATGGCAGCACTAGCAATCTGTGAGCTGTGGGCGCTGTCAGAGTTCCTCGAGGACGTACTAGATGCTGCTACAAACACAAAAATAAAAGAATAACTCCATATTAGATACAAATCTTATTTACAAAGCAGCAGAGCAGAGAGCCTAATAGTAAGATTCATAAAATAAGATTATGTAGATTTCATCGTTGCCACCTGTATCATCAACTCCTCTAACAACCGCCTCTGGTTGAACGAATGAAAAATTCTTCAGATCTTGACATTTTGGTTCGACCGTCTGACAAATGTGTCCAACCTGCACTCCAATGAGATTAAAAAAAACCCCAAAAGATTAATAAAATGAATTGCTGTATAGTTATAATGAATGAATCCATTTTAATTTTTTCATACCTGTTCAGACAAGTTGGTGACTGGGTTATATATCAACTCTATAAATGTGTTGGAGCTCTCGAAGGGATTTATTCCCTCAGTCGTCATCATCTTCTGCGTCTGAGGCGATACGAATGTGTTCGGAGTCTCTGCACACTGAAGCATCGTCAACAAACTGAAACAGACATTTCACACATGTCATGAAACGGTTACATTACTATGAAGCAGCTATGAAGCTGTAACGGAACATCAGTGAAGCTTCACCTGCTGGGAACGGAAGCCTGAACATCTTCCTGTGTTGGGGCGTCAGCACACTTGGAGTTAAACAATTTTCCCAAACAAACTCGAACACTCGATCTGGTTTGGGTCAGCGGAGCAGCACGGCTGACGGTCTGCGACTCACTCGGATCATTGACATCATCGACTCTGGCCAGAACATAACCGGGTACCTCCCCGTGAGAAGGTGGGGTTCTCTCTCCTGCCATCCCCAGGCTGTGTCCATGAGATGAAGTTGACAGATCAACAGCTTGAGTGGCTGTGAGAAGAGAATCTGATGGAGACCCAGCGGCATCTTTGACCATTTCAATAGCAGGATCAGATCTGTCCCCTGGCCACTCCGGAAACCCAGAATCCACCCCCACATGTGCAGGTATGAGTTGCTGAAACTCTGAAATCTCCATCATGCGGAACTCGGATGCAGGCATTCTCTCATGTTTATACGTCAAGCATCTGCTTTCACTTGGAATCCCTCCAGTTGAGTCAGAGGGGTGCTCTCTGAATAAAGGTGCAAATAATAGATGCATGGTTTCACCCGGTGTGGAAACGGTGGACATTCTTCCCTGCAGAGCCTGGATGAAGATAAAGAAACATATATTTCACCATATAACCACAGCACATTTCAAACAGCTTCAGTGATGACCTGTGCTGGGCCTCGAAGGCTTGGCTCTGCCAAGGAGATAATATATTTTCACTGGCATTTGTATGTCTGCTGGCAAGAGTACAAAAAAAGAAAAAAAACGGGACGGATTTCGTGTATACAGTAGAACAAACACAAAGCAAGAAAAAAATGAGTACAAATTTCAGATGATACATTGCTTTTCTGTAAGATGTTTGTAAATGTAATTTATCGCTGCGATTAGCATCCAGTTTTATGCATTGCAAATAAATACAAATATTACTTTCTTTTTAATAAATAAAATACCTGGATTTCTGATTTTCATCAAAATCCTACTTCTATAATGAAGAATATATAAAAAATAAAAATACAATCTGCCAAACTTTCGTAATGTTCATCCAAATAAATAATGAATATATAATAAATGAAGCATCTGATGCTAATGTTATTACGACGATTTCCATTACATTAGCAGAATTTGCGGTCCAATTTGGTTTAAATTATACAAATTACATACATGTAAGTAGAAAATGTTAAAGTTTAAAGAAACAAACACTAATAATGATAAGGTTAATGACTTACACATAACTGATAGAATATAAATAGAATTTAAATAAGAAAACTAGCTAGTTTGTTAGCAAACGAGGAACTAATAAGCTAATATTCTTTAATTTTGAACGGCGTTTTCATTTAGTTACGCTGACGTCACAACCTAGGGAAACAAGTAACGCGAAGCCCTGAATATTTTTATAAGTCTGAAAGATTTTAATCATTAAGTTGAATAATTTACACCTGTTGCGTTTTAAACAAGTTGTTTTTACCTTTAAATCTCCGCTCTTTAAACGAGACCGTCGCTCAGCTTTGACGGACACTCCACGCTGACCAATCGCCGCTGAGGGGCGGGACGGAAACGACGGAAGGGTCCAATTCTTGGCGGTCAACCTGTGGCTGGCTCAGCTGTGACGTCACGACGTCGCGACGCAGACGTCTGATATAAATTCAGGTCAGGCAATTATTTAAATTAAAGATAACTTGTCCAGAGTTTTACGCAAAATTACAGGAAAATATCATATTAATTAGAAACAGCTGCTTTTGTGAAATATTTAAATTTAATTTAGGTGATTTTTAGTAAATTTAGTAATTATTTCGTTATTTATGCAGCATTTAGAGGTGAGGTTAGATTTTGCCTGGTTTTACTTTGTCAGATGCGTTTGTCTGCTTTTCAATTAGTGAGGTTAAAGGGAGAAGAGATCAAGAAGGTGGAGGATTTGAAGTACTTAGGGTCAACAGTCCAGAGCAATGGAGAGTGTGGAAAAGCGTGTCCAGGCAGGATGAAATGGGTGGAGGAAAGTGTCAGGTGTGATGTGTGATAGAAGAGTTTCAGCTAAAATGAAAGGAAAGGTGTACAAAACTGTGGTGAGACCAGCGATGTTGTTTGGTCTAGAGACAGTGTCACTGAGGAAAAGACAGGAGACAGAGCTGGAGGTAGCAGAGATGAAGATGCTGAGGTTCTCTCTGGGAGTGACCAGGATGGATAGGATCAGGAATGAGTACATCAGAGGGACAGCACATGTTAGAGGTTCTGGAGATAAAGTCAGAGAGGCCAGACCAGGCCAGGTTTGGACATGTCCAGAGGAGAGATAGTGAATATATTGGTAGAAGGATGCTGAGTTTTGAACTGCCAGGCAGGAGGCCTAGAGGAAGACCAAAGAAGAGGTTTATGGATGTAGTGAAAGAGGACATGAAGGAAGTTGGTGTGAGAGAAGAGGATGCAGAAGACAGGGTCAGATGGAGGACACTGATTCGCTGTGGCGACCCCTGAAGGGAAAAGCCCAAAGGAAAAGAAGATCATCTGAAGGGACACTGGGCTCTGATGTAAAGTAGAACTACGAAAAAGTTGCATCAGGGAAATTTGTAGCCTGTTTAAGATTTTTAACTTTGATTGTTTGAGGTTGTTTTTCTATAGGTTACTTTTAATGCAGCATTCAGTCAAGAATGAATAAATATGAATGCAAAAGACTATACATTTGAAAAGTATATCTCTTTATTGACATTTTCCATTCTCAAATAACAAAAAAAGCCATTTAATTTTCATTGCAAGAATGACATAAAAGACATCAAGACTAGTCAACTGAGACTATGGCTGAACAAAAAACTGTACATTTTTTGTACAAAACATTTAATTATTTCCTACTACAAATGCACACAAAAAGTTAAATTTACATGTGATGAGTTGAGATTATGAGGAATTTAGTCACAAAAAAAAAGAAAAATAAACATCCACTTTGAATACAGCAAAATCTAGTCAAATAAAATTAACTCACATTCTTCCAGATCTCTTGCATGACTGCTGTCACACTGACCTTTGACAGGGATACACACTTTTATCAATAAAAATATGTTCACTGTGCCTTACGCTTAAGTACCTCATTTCGTTGTCATATTATACACTTGCATTCAATCAGAATTCATGTGCTTACATGTCAAAGAGGCGTCCTAATTTTATTGGACATTAGTTTTATTTCCACTACTGTCCACAGCTTGATTCATCTTAGTTTCAACACTTGTACATTGAATTCCCTGTTTATCTGTTTCCTTGTTTTCCTCTACATGACTTTTCTCCTTCTGTTGTTGCGCTAAGTCTCTCTCCCTACGCACTAGTCTACCTCGAGCCCATGTCCTGCCTGCTGGGTGGCTTATTCTTCTTTTCTGACTGGCAGCGCCAGAATTGTTCATTGATTGATTTGAAAAGCGTTTGAGACCTTGTGTTGGAGTAGGAAGCAAAGCACCCCTGTTTCTATGGGGTTTTATTCCTGGTGGGTTGCACGGTGCAGTTTGTGGATCATTTGGACCTTGGAACCTGGCACTGTGATAAGGGCGATTAAGCAACGCTGGCTCAGATCTCCTTGAGTCTAACCCCGGACCCCCAACATTTGGATCCCACCTGCCGTGTCCATGATGAGAGTCTAAACTTTCAGGTGTCAGTTCCCTATGTGTTTTTTCAGGCCAAGGCCTTCTCAGACCTGGACCTGTCCTTTCCTTTCTAAATTCACAAAGTCCTTGTTCATCTGGTACAGTGCTTTCCATATCAACACTTGGACTTTCAGATACTAGACCCCCACCACCTGAAAACCTCCCATCACATATTGGACCCTGAAATCTTGGGTTTCTGTTTTCAGGACCTCTGGGTCCTCCTCTGTCAAAATCTTCCCTCTCGAATCTTCTCCTGTTGGGGAGTCTATTAATTAACTGTGGACCTCCCCTCCTAAGAACTCCACGTCCCCTGATGTTGGGCCCTCCCAAACCTGGACCTCCATTTATATCTGATCCCGGTCCTGTCATTTCTGTACCTCTTGTGTCATAGTCTTGATCTCTAAAAAACTGACCAGGGCCACACCAGTGTGGTCCAACATCCCCCCTATCATGATCTCTCCACTCTTCTTCCGATTCTTCCCTACTAGGCCTTGGACCTAACACATCTGGGTCATCTCTAACAAGCCTTGGACCCCTGCAATGAGAACTCCAGTCATCCTTCAAAGGCCCTGGAAATGGCGGTTTTGGTCTTTCGTGGAAGTGCTTTGGATCCCTACGGCCTCTCCATTCCATAGGAGGACCTCTTCTACCTTCTTGGACCTGCTCATCTAGACCATCTTCAATGTGTTCTGGACCCCTGAAGCAATCTCTTTCCCAATAACTTTCTGAATCTTCTATTTCATTTCCTACAGCCTCCATATTTGGCCCAGTTTGCTCTGGCCATTCATCCTCAGTTTGAATGTCTCTTCTATCATGTGCGGTGCCCCTAAAGTTGGACCTGTTCCACCTACTTATTGGATTTGGAATGCTCATATCTGGACCTGATCCTCTAATGTTTCTCCTCATAGGCCCTGGACCTCTGAGGTTTTGCACTGTTCTGTTAGGTATATCTAGACTTTCTTGGATAGGTTCAAACTCTGCTGTGTCATCCTCGCCCCAGTCATCTCTCCGAGGTCTTTGATGGTCTAGATTTGAATATTTCTCTCTGATGCCTGGTCCACCCGGTCTCCTGCGGTCATCTCCTGATCTAAAACTCTCTGGAACACTACTTTCATAATTAAGTCCTGTAAAATGTGCATCATGACTATTGACCCTTGTATAGTCAACATTCTCTCCTATGAAGTGTGGATCTCTTCTATCAGACTCTGGGCCCTGTAAAAGTGGAGGTCGTCTTTCAGGCACATGACCCCTGAACTGCGTACCTCCTGGAAAATTCCTACTGTAGTTCATTCCCTCCATCTCTGGAGGTCTTCTTTGTGGTGCAGGACCTCTGAAATTTGGACCTAATGGACCTCTTATCTCATGCATGGGGCTCTCTGGACTTGAAAGTTGAGGTATTGGTCTCCTCATATGTGGACCTCTTGGCCCTCTCCTGATGAGTACCGGACCTGCGTTACCAAACTCTGGCCTCTCTGAATCTGGTCCCCTGTTTTCCTCCGTATCTGGACATCCACTTTCTCTTTCAGGACCTCTCAAGAGTTGCCCTCCCTGTCCTCTAATTGGAGGTCCTGGACCTTCCACACCTGGACCAGTTTGTTCAGGTCCCAGTTCAATGAAGTCAGGCCCAGGACCTCTTATATATGGTCCACGTTCTCTCCTGTCAGGCCCCTTACCTTGTAGAGTGGAAACTGCCAAATCACAAGCAGTCCCTCTGAAGTCTTGATTGCCCAGTCCAATGTTATGAGGACCCCTTTCAGGCCTATTTCCGTGAAACCGGGGACCTCCTGGTCCTTCACTATCAGGCTCTTGACTGTCAATAGTGCAAACATCCCTTTCATGTTCTGGCCCATTGAAATTCTGAAATTTGGATTCCCTTCTTTCAGGCCCTAGACCCTCCATGGCATGACCTCTAATTGGCTCAGGTGCACCGAAGTCTGTACTCCCTGGTTCCATTCTATCGGTTCTATTGGTAACTGGACCTCTTCTCTCGAGCCTTTGTCCTCTGAAATCTGAACCTCCAGTTCTCATCCTGTCCAGCCCTGGACCACTCACAACAGGACCTCTTCCATCAGGCCATGGTCCCCTGGAAGCCGGGCTTCCATGTACCCTTTTATCGGGCCCTGGACCTACCATTGGAGGACCTCTCCTGTCAGGACCACTGAAGTCTGGACCTCCATGCACCCTTCTGTCAGGCCCTGGACCAGCGAATGAAGGACCTGCCCTATCACCACCAGTTACATTGAAATCTAGATCTCTTGGCCCAGGGCCATCATTCAATACACTTCTTCTACCAGATCCCGGTCCCCTAATTTCTGGACCTCCAGGTCCCCTGTTGTCAGACCCCAGACTCTCCATACATAAATTGCTGTTTTCAAACCCGGATTCTCTTACATCTGGACCACCAGGTCCTCCCCAGATAGGGACAGGATCCTCCATAGATAATGCTCTGTTTTCAGGACCTGGTCCCCTAAAATCTGAACCTCTTGGTCCCTTCCTGAAAGGCTGAGGACCATCCATAGCTAAACATCTTCTATCAGGGTGTGATCCCCTGAAATCCGGACCTCCAGATCCTCTCTTTTCAGGTACTGGTCCACTGAAATCTGGACCTCCAGGTCTTTTCCTGACATTACTATAACCTTCCATATCAGGAGCTCTTCTTTCCGCCCATGATCCCCTGAAGTGTGGACCTCCGGACCTGCTCTGATTAGGGCCCTCAACAGGTATATCTTTCTTTTCAAAGTCTAGTTCTATTAAATCTCGGCTTCCAGGTCCTTTTCTACTAGGTCTCTGACTCTCCGGACCTACACCTCTCCTTTCAGACTCTGGTTCCCTGAAATGTGGATCTCCTAGTCCCTTCCTATCATGCAGCAGAGCCTCCATATCAGAATCTTCCCTTTCAAGCCCTGATACCATGAAATCTCGACCCCCTAATTGTCTCCTGTCATCCCTTTGGTTTTCTACTTTTGGATCTCTCCTATCATGTTGATGGACTCTCCAATCCTCTTGATTAAATGGCCTTCCCTTGACTGGACCTGATCTTCTCTTATCTGGTTGTCCCCAGTCATCTCCTGCGTCTAATACTGGCCTACTGGAATTTGGATCAATTGTGTGCAGACCCTGGTCATGAGTCTGATTCCTCTGTTCCCTCATGTCACGATTAACAAGACCTGTTCCAGGAACTCTACAGTTAGGACTGGTTATATTTCCCTCGCTTCTTTCAGCAGTAACTACTCGTTGTACATTAAGGTGCCCTCTGGGCCCACCACTCTCCTGACCAATAAAGGACATGTGAGACACACCAGTTTCTTTATTCATGTTTGGCCCTGGCACTCCCATTGGTACAGCTGTCCCTCTTTGTGGTTCTGACACAGCAGGGTATAGTCTTGGACTTGGATTTCTTAAACCACCATCCCTCTTTATACCCCCAATGTGTGAACTTTCACTTCCATCGATTTGACCTTGAACTTCATGTTCTATCTGTTGACCCTTGGTAGATTGATCCCTCCCTGATTCCAACACACCTGTCTTGCCATTTGGGTTTTCAGCCTCTGGCTTAGGACACAATAAACCTTTACGTAGACTACTAATATCCTGGCTCCTCATCCCCTCAACTACCACTGGCAACACTCTATCCGCATTTGGATGATCCATAGTTTGTTCTCTCATGTCTTTATGACTGCTTTTCACATCAGGGCCTTGACATTTCATTTCTGATTTTATGTCTTGCATGCAAGAACTTTCTATATACTGTGATGGACTCCTCATCCCAGAACCTTTCATGACAGGCTCCGAACCAATTCTGTCAGTATCGTGAGTACTTGGATTTCTAATGTTTATCTCTGTACTTGGCATGTCTGTTCCCATGCCTCTGGCAGATGTCTGTTGACCACTTATAGCTTGGTCTTTTTTGTGTGGTCCAGGAACCAAAACGCTGGGACTGTTACCTGTAACTCTCATATCAGGACATGGGAATCCACCTTTACTTTCTTTAAGACGTGTCTGTGGGCCCCAAGGACCAGGTGCTACCACATCTGGATTACTAATTCCTACACTATTCCTACCAAGTTCTGGAGTCTTTGTCACACGGTCTTTTTCAAGTCCTGAACCTTGAAAATGTCGGCCTGTCAGTAGATTTGAATGTCCTTCACAATTACTCTTTAAGCCTGGATTTTCCCTTTCAAACTGTTTGTGTGAATCGGTCATACCTTGATTGCTGACACCTACTTCTAGGGATATAAAATCCATATTTCCAATATTTGTTATTGTGTCTACAGTGGTAGACTGCTTTACACTGCATTTAATTTTTTGACTGCCAATTGGAAGGCAATTATTTTCAACTTTATCAAGTGACATTGATAAAGTGGTAGATATCGCAGGTTCTCTAATTAAATCAGTCTTTTCTAGGTCACTCTTTTCTATGCTACAAGGTTTCACAAATCGTGGATCTGGATCCGGGCTCTGAGGAGAATCCCGAATTGGAGGCTCGGTTTCTCTGAGAGGAACTGTACTTACAAGTTTGTCGTGTTGCGTTTCCAGTTGAGAGGGGTTATGCACCTGTGCAGAAAAACCTCTACCCGTGTCTTCACAGTTACTGACCATATTATTCTGAAGCTCCTGGGACACTGATGCCACTGAGTTCTCAAGTTTCACGTTGGGGAAAAGTTCATGTGAGGAAGAAAAGTCTTTATCCAGACTTTCAGCTTGATCATATTGTAACTGATCTTCATCGGGGTCGTTTTTAAAAGTAACAGTGATGGATGAGTCATCAAAGAGTGTGGGGGAATGTCGTCTGTGTTGGTTTGGTGAAAGTGACGCAGAATCCCTTTTATAAGGAGATGATGGGGACCTTCTGCGCCCATGAGAATGTCGGCGTCCAGCGTGATCTCTCCGATGACGACTTTGTCGCTCGGACTGATCTTTAGCTCGATGCCTGGACCTTTCTCCCTCACCTCTTCTGTGTCTCTCTCTCTCTCTACGTCTGCGGGAGTGTGAAGGAGAACGTCGCTGGGATTTTCTTGAAGGGCTTCTGTTCCGGTCCCTTTCACGATGACTCCGCCTCTTCGGTGAGAGCCTTCGCTTTCTGCTGCGGTGTGAATTCTGAGCATCCTTGCCACGCCCCGTTCTAGACAAAGATGAATCACGAGTCTTTACTGTTGCTCCTTGAAATACGTCCTCCTGAATTTCATCAAAAAGTGATTCATCCTCAGGGTCATATGCTACATCAGAATCTTCAATCTCTCCAGCTGAAGAGTACTTCTCATTCTCCTTCATGTCTTGTGTTTCCTCTTGCTCAGCAACAGGAGCTTCATCGTGTTTTAAATGTGTTTCATCTTCTAGTTTAACAGTTTGTGAATCCACGTTTGAACCGTCCACAGTATCATTAAGTTTACTGGTCTTGTCTGCTGCTTCTGAAACCCCTGGATCCGTCTGTAAAATGCCACTCTGCAGAGATGACAACTGACTGAGAGGCAGACACTTTTGAGTTGGAGCCTTTAGGGAATCAGAACCAGTGAACTGGGCCATGAACATACCCACAGCTTCTCTCTGTTGACGTAGTGCTTCTTCCTGCACTTTCAACTGACGTTTTTGTTCTTCAATCTGCTTATTGAGCTCCTCAAGCATTCTTTGCTGTTCAGTTAAGGTGGCAGCTGAGACAACTACAGTGCCTATAGGAAGGTCCTGGATTACTCCAGCTGGGGCAGATGTTTGTACTGGATTGGAATTGGGGGTTGGACTTGTAGTCTGGATTGAAACTGAACTTGGGCATGATGAAGAATCTGACTTTTCAGGTAGAACAGGAGGCTTTTTGACAATATCACTTTGAATAGCTGCAAAGATGGTTTCATCCTCTGGATCATAGGCTATATCATCCTCCCAGCCGGATACAGCGGAGCCATCTGCCTTTCTTTTCTCTGTACTCTGTGGAGTTACTGTTCCATATCCCACTGCTGGATCGTATTCCTCTTCAGGATCATACGGCCGGTCGAGATCATTTTCTTCTTCTATTTCTTTGACTTTGGATTTTTGTCCATACTGTTGGACAATTGGGTCCGCCATTGGTCCAGACACCTGAGGAAACACTGGAAGCTTCTTAACAGTAGCTGTTGATGTTGTAGAGCTTCTGTCAGAGGACGCCATGGGGTCACTTTGCTTATTGCCAAACAAGCTCTTGAAGATTGTCCGAAGTGGTATATCGTCACTTGTTGCAGTGGAACTCTTATCAGATAGGCTTTGAGATGTGGACTGAGTTGCAGCAACAGTGGCTGAGGTAGAAACAGGGGGTTTTGCTCTGATGGAGTTCAAAATGGAAGGTATGGTTACTGAGTCAGAAGAGGAAGACTCCGATGGGGAGCCAGGGTAAGATGGTGAAGATGGTGGGGTAGTGTTAGCAGGAGTCATTGGATCATAGGGTTGGAAGATCTCCAGTTTGTCAGACCCGTATAGGACTGGAGGCTTTGGGATCCACATCGGGTCTTTGGATATTTGAGCTTTGGGTTTGTTTTCATCAATTTCCTGGGGTAAAATTCCTGGACGTTTTACTTTCTGAACTATTGCCAAGCCCAAAAGAATATTGGGTCGTTTCTGTTCAAGCCCTGTGAAATTAAGAAAGGTAACACAAATATATATTTAAATCATCTGTAATTTATAGTGCATCAATCAATCTTATCATTGTGCATGCGTTTCATGAGGATATGATCAGACTTTAGTCCTGGTATTTGCTCAAGTCCAATAACACAAACATTCACTACATGGGGTTAAAGGTGGAGCTGAATGTTCACCTGGTGTTCCTAGAGGCTGGAGTATGGATGGGACTGATTCTTTTGCTCCGAGCGGGACGAGATATAAATCCTTGATGGAACGACTGCTATTTGCCACGACGCCGAAACGACCTCTGCTGCTGAAATAGGAAAACAGAGACACGTAGGCCACCTCCTCCTCCTCTGTCGCAGGGTGAAACCGGATCACGCATAACTCCTGAGATGCAAAAACGACACACATAAAAGCGTGTAAAAGACTTCGTTAAAGCTTATAAACGTTGAACTAAAGAACGTCTGCATGCTGTATCTACTGCTTGCCTTTGTAACAGTCGTCTTCAGCTTAGAAACGTAGTCCCAAACCGTCTCAGGTAAGATTCGTCCTCCGATTTGTATGGTATCAGGCAGCTCCTACGCCAAACAAGAAGAAAACATCTTCATCAATTCAACGCTGATAATTACAATTTTTAAATATTAAAATATAATACTGTGCAGCTTACCATTTTGATATTTTCGGCAGATCCTGACACTAGATAAGCTTTGGTGACCAGCTTTGCAACGGTGGGCATGCTAAGGAAGCCTTTCCACATAACGTCCTGCTTGGCTAAGAACTTTGACGTCTCGTCATCAGCGAGGGATTCAGAGGTCAGCATCCTGATACAAAAGCACAAACTTGTGAGTCAGTAGTGATCACAAGCAGGTATTACACTGAGTTTTCTAAAGTGTGTGTTACCTAAAACAAGATATAAAGAAAAACACTGCTTTTCGCTTGCACAGTTCTGGATGTACCTTGACGATGTGCCGTAGAATCTGGGATCTGCTGTGGGAGACGGCTTCAGTAGGATAGACTTAGGTAGCGGTTTGGGGGGTGGCAGCGGGCAGACAGGGGGCAGAGGCCTGCGGTTCTCCTTCAGAGGAGCATAAGGGACTGGGGGGTTATGGGTTGTGTTGCTATGACCGGAGCTGCCACTCGGTGGAGCCGAGAACCGGCTTGCCGCAGTGCGTGGGTCGCGTCTGGTGATGGTTACCGTGGAGACCACTGGAATCACAACCGGTCGGTACGCTCGCTTTCCTGCGGGCGCTGTTGTTGTGGCTTGAGGCGGGGATGCGGGGGACTCCATGACGGGGGAGGCAGGAGACTCTAAAGTCGGGGAGGCAGGGGAATCCGTGACAGGAGAAGCAGGAGATTCAACGATAGTCAAGACTGGAGAGTCGGGCGTCAGGTGCGCCTGGGAGTCCATCAGTGATGATGTTGGAGAATCCATGTCAGGAGAGTCGGGAGGGGCTCTCAAGGGGGAGTCTTCTCTCGTAGATTTTCTCCAAGAGGATTCATATCGGTCTCTGGTTTCAGAAACCCTCGGCCTTTTCTTGGACGGTTCCTCTTCATTCCCAGGAACAATTTGACCTTTAGGAAGAAACAAGAACCAACTTGAACAAGAGTCATCTGGAGATGACATATCCTTAATGATCGGATATGAATATGATCAAACTTCCGAAAAATATCAAAAATAGTTTCCACGGAAACCTAAGAACACACAATACATACAAAGGGATGAACGACTCAACAGTGCCGTAATTTCAGGACTTTTGAGCGCACCTGAATTTAAGATGAACCAACTAAACTTTAAAAGAATTAAAACTTTGTTCATATATACAGTACGCTACACCTGACTATTAGCGGCAGGTGTCCAGGTGTTGGATCATGAGATATTTACACAAAGGTTTCTAATAGTGTCTGTAACACGGCAGTAAAACAACGCTGCCGTCTCCAACGTCTCGCAACCAATTCATTGATGCTAAGCTAACGTGCAGAAGCTTTGTTTCCTACTTCAACAGCAAGATTGACTGTCTTTAACTTAAAGCTGCATCATGTGACTTCATGTTTTTACATCCTAACGATTGTGAATGATGTGCAAACTGTCTGTTCAAAACACAATAAAACTACGGTAGCATCTTCCTCGCTGCATTATCTCTTCTACCTGCCTGACTGACTCTTGTGCGTCCTGCTAGAGCGCCCCCTGGAGGCCATTATCCAGTAAACATCTATAAATTATCCACTTACGTATTTTCCGCACTATAAGGCGCACCTAAAAGCCTAAAATGTTCTCATAATCCCGTAGTGCGCCTTATAATCCGGTGCGTCTTATATATGGATTAATATTCATATTAATATTGGTTAAAAACATGATCGCTGAAAAAAAGCCGGCAGTCTGACCGCCAGTCATGCCGCACTCCGCCACCAGAGGAGCCCCCCTCACAAGGCACTCGGGCCCACGCCCCCTAACAACGGTAGTCAAGGGGCATCACCGAAGTCCCGGCTCTGACTGAGCTGTTCTCAGACGGTAGAGCAGACTGTAGGAGCACCGGTGGTTACGTAGCAAAACATAAGGAACTTTCAACAATTCTATTAGATTCACGGTGGTGAGACACCGACGTTAAAGTCAGTTCTAGGAGTAAAACAGCGTCACGTTTGACAGTAAATTATCAGCCTGACATTAAAAACTAGTTAAAAATTGTTGAGGACACACAGCAGCAAATAGCTGTACCTCACCTCCGACTGGACTACCGGTCGATCGAAACAATATTTAATTAATAAACGAAGACGAACGTCGGAGCTTAAATATCTGCTTCAAACTTCAGATCAGGAAATAATCCGCTCTGTTGGCACTGACTGCACTCGTAATGAATTTAACCAGTTTTTAATGTCAGGTTTTTTAATATGCGTGTTGACTTCTTTCTAAGATGGCAAAGTGATCAAGTGATCAGGTTTCCTTGATGAGGCTCAGAATGGATTATTGACATAACAACAGGGGCCATTCACAGGTAGTCAGGAAGTCATGAATACAATCATGACTGCCTGAGCAGTGCGGCTCTATCTAGTGGACGGATTGCGCAACTGCAGCCGCTGGGTGCGCCTTATAGTCCAGTGCGCCTTATAGTGCAGAAAATACTGTAGTCGTTTCTGCTGCAGGACTCAACGCGTGTGAAAACAGTAGCAGCACATAATCCAGAAATGAATGTAATTTGTGTTTCAAGATTTATTATCAAGAATGTATAAATTGCCAGATGTATTCTGGATAAAAAAAGATTTTAATTTGCTGAACCATCAAAATGTCAAATAGCACAGCTACTTATCCTCTTTTCATATTCAATATTATGTATAAAGAATTACCAACAAACACAAAAATACGTACAACCCCCCACCCAACATTTTATAGTTGCTGGTACACTTTTTTTTACCTGTGCATATCTTGCATTTCACATCAAACAGGTGAGTTTTGTGCTCTGACGTCGTATCTTTCAGCATACAGACCAGAGCATCTGGTGGAGCAACAACGAGGCCAGTCGGCCTCATTCTGCTCCTGGGAGCAGGAGCCGGAAGACTTTTCTTCTGTTCCTGTGTAGGAGCCTAAGCCAACACAAAAATAATTATCCCACAAATACGCTGTAATGATCACGATCCTTTTAAAATTAGCAGAAGACTCTATATAGTAGCTGTAGATGATATAAACTTCGACAACACCACATCGACAACAAAGAGGCGAGTACACACCGTGTTTTTATCGTGTTTGGGAGGGTTCGAGCTGGGAACATCAACCTTCACTGCTTCAGGCTTCTGAGGCAGACTGGTGACTTTAGCAGCTGTATCCTTACCCTAAACATACATCAAGAACAGAATAATAAGCATTTATGTTCATGTTTCAGCGTGAATATGGTTGTTTAATTTCTAGTAGATTTCACCTCTGGTGTTTCTCGTGTGCTGGGCTCCGACACCTTGGTAGCCTGCATGTCTTTCTGGCTCATCCTGGCAAGCCTGAAGGGACTGATCTCTCCATGCAGGACCCGACGCAACAAACCCTACAAAGAACCCGTAAAGCAACCATGACATCATCATTAAACAAATATGGAGACTAGTATCAAGTGTTCATCAAAACACAAAGTGTAAATGAGTCCCTCAGCTTTGGACAAACCTTATTTTTGGTGTCCTTCAGGTTGAACATTATGGTTCTATACTTGTTCATGTATTTACTGTCTGTGTTGCGAAATATGTCAAACATCTCCATCTCGATGTTGGCAACAAGCTTTGCAACATCACTCTCAGTGAAGTCCAAGTCCTCACAGTCACACACCCTGGACAAATGAAAAGGAACGTTGTCAACGAATCTGTTCTTCATTGCTGGACTACACTTGGACTAATAAAAAATGGAAATGAAGAGTGCATGCATCATGAAAACAGTGTTACAAGGCTGACAAGTATGTCGTCTGAGTTGTAAATGCATGCTGCAGTGTGTGTATTGTGTGTACTACAGGTACTGTATGTATTCATGTCGTGTCAATGTTGACTTTGTATATTCAAGTAAATCTCAGTTTACGTCGTTTATTGTTCCAGGAGACGCGACATAGTTCAAAAACCGTCAGTTGAATTAACTGGTCTCCAGACTAAACTATAGCTAACCTTATCCAGTCAGTTCTGTACTGAACTTTATTAATGAATGCATTTTAATACTTGGTTAATAGAAATCAATTTTAAACTGCCAGTTAAATTGCTTCTTCCTCATTGTGGGTCACGGGGCTACGGGCTAATATTATTATATGTTTTATTCTGATTTATTGTACAGTAACATGATATTATGTGTTTTTAACGGTTTACTAGTGATTTAATGATTCCAGTTCAGTCTGTCCACCACGCTCACCTTTTGAACAGGATGCTGGTGAGGGAGCGCTGGATGCTCTGGCGGACCTGCTTGTTGGGCTGAGACGGTCTGGAGGAGGGGGCGCTGGGGGCTGGGGGTACCGGCAGGTTTCTGGTTTCATTCAGCAGCGTCACAGCCGGGGGCTTCTGGCCTGACGCGGAGGCGGACGCCTGGCTGGATGGGGGCTGTGGGCCAGCCTGCTTCTTTGGTATGACGTATGGGGTCTTAGTGACCACAATGGCTCCTGTTTGGTGATGTCTGGGGGCTGAGGTGGACGTGGATGGGGTGGCCAGGTCCTGACTGGGTGTTTCTGGCTGAGGGGGGGTGGTTTCTGCAGGCTGCTGCCCTGCGGGTTCCTTCAGGTCTTCAGGAGGCTGGTTCTGTGGCAGGTCTGGCTCAGCAGCAGGCGGGGAAGAGGAAGAACCGTCTGCAGGAGGGTCTGCAGGAGCATCTGCTGGAACGTTTGCAGGCGCATCTGCAGGAGCGTCTGCAGGAACGTTTGCAGGAGCATCTGCAGGAGCATCTGCAGGAGCGTCGTCTGGAGGCAGAGCCTCAGCTCCACATCCATGTTTACCATCCAGGTCAGCTGTCAGAGAAAAGGAACAGCAATAAAAGACTAAAGATCCCTTCATTAGGCGCCTGTAGAGATTATTTTTACACTCTTGTCAGCACTAATTACACACGTGTGCATATATATGATACAGGCTTGAAACACACACACACACACACACACACACACACACACACACATGCGGCATGTAGGGCATGCAAATGATGGTGAGAGGTAGAGCGGTGGGCAGACCCTCATGGGGCCCCCCAATGAGCAGCTTATAAAGAGGAAGGTGTCTTGCTCAAGGGCACCACGGCAGTGCTCCGGAGGTGAACTGGTACCTTTCCACTGCCAGTTCACGCTCCAAAATGTTTTGCCCGACACGGGTATTGAACCAGCAACCCTCTGGTCCCAAGCCCAAGGTTTAGTGGACTGAACTACTGTCGCCCCGATTGGATGAATATGATGAGATTAAACTATTAATGGTGACGTTCAACAGCATGAGACTCTGTCCAGTAACCTCATGACTCAGATTATAACTGGATTCAACAAGAATAGCCGTAATGCTAATTTTCAATCTGCAAACAAACAAAAGAACAATTGAATGAACTGAGTTCCCGACATAGCTGACATCTAAACCGATTCCTATTCCACCAAACAGACAGCAGAGTAATAGTAGAGTAATAGTAGAGTAATTCTCCACCATTTCCTAAAGAACAAGTTGATTTGATCCACACTGGAGAATAAACTTCTAATAATATGTTATCAGACAATCATTTGTATATAAAAGTCATTAGTGCTGAGATAATGACACAAACATTTTAAAAATATGTCGATGAATTTGATCTAGTCTCTGTTTAACGGAAGAAAAAATACACCAACGTCAAAATAAATCTTCAAAAACTTTAGGTTGATTCTACCAGGCTACTTGTGCTCCTGAGGTCTTATTCTAACACCAATGAGGTCATGTTTAGAATACTGCTAACCTACTGATGACACCAGCCATCTGTTAAAGGGCTGTTTCACTGTATTCACCAGTCAGACCACCAACAGTGTGCTGTTGACCTCTGACCTCACCACACGATTCATAAAAGCCTAGTCAGTAAAAATAAGTAGAGATGAAGACAGTGCCACAATTTAGTGAAAAAATAGTTGACCTGATTTCTTCTACTTGTGTGCATGAAATACTAAACTGTTCTTCATACAAAATGTTGAAAAGAAGTTTTTAATCTTATTTAATAAGGCAAAACACCTAAATAATAAAGTATTCACACTGTGTCTAGAATTTAACTTGGCCACTCTAAAACTGTTTTCATTTATTTCTTTATAATCCATTCACCCATCTACTGGTTATTACACCAACATGACCTCCAGTTTTCCTCCAACATTACACTTCCACATCCTTTATTCCACACATGTGGGTTATATTTCCCCACTGTGGGACGATTTATGGCTCATCTTATCATATAATCTATCTTTATGACTTCAGTTACCTGTGCTTTACGAATCATCGAAGTTATTTTATTCATGTTAAAAAATTTACCACTTTGTTACTAGATCTTCAGTTTTCATGTAAAAACACTATTTCAGGCTTCGCAAACTGGAGGACTTTTGTGTCCTTCAAATTATTTGTCTCATTTCTGACCATGTTGAGGTTCGAACTAAATAACTACTGTGACAGTGTCAGTGTTTGGGTTCTGGGTAAATTCCCTGTCACCAGATCCAGATGACAGTGTGGATCAAAGACTGGTAACCACAGTCTTGTCTGGTAACCACGGCAATGGCCCAGACCCACGTAAACATTTAGACTCTACATGTTGTAGAAGATTGTAGAGATGGGGAGGATTGAAGGTTTGGTCGAGCGCTGAGAACTCTGGGAGCTGACGAAACACCCTCATCGAATGTCGAGCCTCCTTTAAGGGGGTGGATCAGATCCAATTCGAACACAAGAGTCTCTCATCATGTGACCAGAAGAGAACGGCTGAAAGCAGCTACAGGAAGTCAGAGCATCAAACCGGGATTCAGGCATTTATTGGTGCATGTTCATCTCCTCTGGATATGTCTGTATTTTTAAAACTTCCAGATCCACACAGAGGATTCGACTTCTCCCAGTCTTGTAGAAATCAGCAGAATGTGTGTGTGTGTGTGTGTGTGTGTGTGTGTGTGTGTGTGTGTGTGTGTGTGTGTGTGTGTGTGTGTGTGTGAGCGAGCTGTGGTGTCAGTGGATCGGTGAAGAGTCAAGTCAAATGTCAGTAATCTGTTAGTTTCGGTTCCACGTGCGCTGAAGACTCTTGACCAACAGTCCTGACATCCCGTCATCATCAGCAGCAGCAGCAGCAGCAGCAGCATCACTATCATCATCATCATCATCATGATGTTTCTTCATTCAGTCGTTCCTCTCCTGTTCTTCTTTCACTTTGCTCCAGACAGGATTGTGTTTTAACTTCCAGTATTTGGGCCGAACATCAGAACCACCCACTCATTCACACTGAAGATGAACCGAACCACGGTTCAGTCTGACCACGGTTCAGTCCGATCACAGTTCAGTCCGACCACGGTTCAGTCCGACCACGGTTCAGTCCGACCACGTTTCAGTCTTCAGTCCAGGCTTTGGTCCGGGAGTGGTTTCACACCCGTAACTCTAGATTTGCTGGAACCGTAAAGTCTGGATAACTGGATAACAGGTGTGAAGATGTCTTGAGTTTCTACCCATCGGCCTCTATGCTCCACGTCCAAACCCTCATCCAGGCCCATCGCTAATAGAAAGCCTTTATCTATGGAGTGTGACCCCCAAAGTCTGTTCTGTCACCAGCCTCAGTCCACACCAATAGTCGACTCGGTCCACTGAGGTCGGTACTCACTAGGGTTGAGCCGGTTACTCGTTTCAGACGAGTATCCGATACTGATAAAGCATTTTTGACGAGTACGAACACGATATGAGCAACACTCGTCAATACTTGTGCTGGTGCTGAAGGAAAATCCTCATAACCAGCGGTCCCCAACCTTTTTTGCGCTATGGACCGGTTTCATCTAAGACAATATTTTCACGGACCAGTCTTCATTTGCTCGATAACTGTTAATGACGCCAGAACAGCTGTACTCTAATAATAAATCATCAGCAGTGGTTTTATGTAAAATGCAGACATCAACAGACAACAAACTATCTTTTTGTCTTGAATTGATAATCAACATCCTTGTAAATGAAATATTTGTAAGAAATGATTATATTAAAAACTCGATTGAAGTGACGGCACTGATGAGGTTGGTTGGGGACCGTTGATCTAGGGGTAACTGGAGACAATGAGACCTGAAGTGTGTTCTGGACGTCTGGTCTACTCCAGTTTGTTTTTCTTTATGATCACTGCAGAAAATCCCACTTCACAAAGACAGGAGGTTGGAAATGGAAGCAGGGTTTAAGATACTTTTTGGGCGATCTCAGGATAATCTGCCTTGACTTTAATCCAGAACACTGGCGTGGTTGCGGCTGCTTAATTCAGGGGTTATGGTTGGTAACCTGTCCGTGACCTGTCAAGCGGGATAGACGCATGAATTTCTCTGTGCGTCACTCCGTCACTTTTCAAAATAAAACATCTTTAGAAATCTTTTTAACCCTAATGTCCCGTGACCCAGTACCGGGTCGCAACCCGGTGGTTGGGGACCACTGACATAGACGGATGTAACAGAGAATCGCTGCTCTTAGTTTGACTATCCAACTTCAGTTCAAATTAATAATTTGTATACTGTATAGATATTTTAACTGTTACATACCATGCACACACACACACACACACACACACACACACGCTCTGTCTCTCTCTCTCTTGCTCTAATAATTTTTTTTAAAAATTACAAAAATCAGAAAGTTGTGTTGAGTATAAAAATTCTTGTTCATGCATACTTTGTAGTTCATAACTTCCTTTTGCATGCGTTGTATTCATTCATGCACTTCATGTTCTCAGTTCATAAAAAATTGTTTCTTTACTATTGTGATCAAAACCGTTGAATCTCAATTTTGAGGCTGTTCTGTAAATACTCATTCATACACTTAAAAAAAATACTTAAGAATATTCATGTTCTGAGTTCATAAAAAACTTGTTCTGTAAATAGTTCTCCTACTTTTGTGATCAAGAACATTGATTTGAATCTCAATTTTGAGGCTGTTCTGTAAATAGCTTCAAAATAAACAATAAATATAGCAACTTCTGATCAATCCATATCAGTTTCAGACTTAAAATAATGTATATATGTAATCCCCATTTCCAGTCAAGCCACACCTACTTTCGGTTTAACTCCCGCCCATTCCGAGTACAGATACGGACACAGATAATTTCAATGGTTGAACAGATAGATACAGATAGCGGTGTACTCGCTCATCCCTAGTACTCACAACTCAGATTTAATTCAGCTGTGTGAAAAGTGAATAAATGAAACCTGGAAGCAGCTGGTTGTGGATCCACTCAGCATGTACAAACACCTGGTGACGACTGTTTCCTTATTCTGTCCTTAGATGTCAGTGATGTTTAAATTATTCATGTTTTGGTAATACTGCATAAATAATTCAGAGCAGATGTTGAACATGTGGATAGTCTGATGATCAGGTTATCATCCGGCTGCCTGTTCACTTCGTGTTAATGTTCTTTAGTTGTTAAGGTTACAGAAATTCAGACTTTGATTATACTCCAGGTTTCAGGAGGAAATGACAAAACTCCACCACAAACCAACCTGAGATGAATGGACCGAGAGGTCTTCACCAGGTCAACAGTTCGCTGTCAGTCATTTCAAAACATCCAATATCCCTTTAGATGAAGTATCCAACGTTTATGAAAAGCTGCGCAGCTCTTATCCATCGTTTCCAACAATCAAACCCCATAATGTAACGTAAACTTCATGAGTGGGAAAGCTGAGGTCACATCTCAACCACAACGCTTGGATTTTCAAGCAGTTTAGATAAACTACTGTTTTTCCTTAAAACAACAGTGAGGGACTGTAGGAAATACATTTGTTTCATGTGGGGAGCCACACAAATTCATAAAAATGTCACTCAAGTCAGGCTAATTTGAGCCTGGATAATAGAACTCATCTGAGGCTGAGAGCAGCAGCTCCAGAAGCGCTTAGCTAACCAGCTACTGACGACAGGCTTGGTGTTTAACAGACATGACTTATAAGCTTCTCATCTGATGACCAGCAATGAAAGCTTTCCTTAAAGAAATCATTGCAATTCATTCAAAAACACTTTTATAAAGAAAAAAACGTGAGGATACACTTTTTGCTTGATGACATCCTTCGGGGTTTTGCTTTTTATTGAACTCTCCATCATTTCCCTGATGGGAACAGAAACGTCATCAGTAGACCGCTCACTGGAGGCCAGGCATCAAGGGGACCGGCCTCCTTGATGCCTGGGGTGGGTGTGGGGGGTGGCATAGCATTCCCAGTGTTTTACTGAGGATTTTATGGGGAATAGTCGAACATCAGGAGGAATTAAAAAGAACAACTGAACTAAAAGAGCTCCCATCCCATTATCAGGCTTCACACTTGGTGCACGCTGGAGAATCCACTGCAACTGTGACCTCTGGAGTTCCTCATTACCTTCTACAGAGGCACCATGGAGAGCATCCTGACCAGCTGCATCACCGTGTGGTACGGCGCCAGCACCGTTTCCTGCCGCAAGTCCCTGCAGCGCATCGTGAGAGCAGCTGAAAAGATTACTGTTGTCTCTCCCTTCCCTCACAGACATTTATAACACCCGCCTCACCCGCAAAGCCATCAGCATTGCAGGTGATCCCACCCCCCCTCTCACAGCCTTTTCAGCCTGCTGCCATCAGGTAGGAGACTGCAGAGTCTGGGCCAGAACCAGCAGGCTCAAGGACAGTTTCTTTCACCAGGCAGTCAGGAGGTTCAACTCCCTCCCTGCTCTGCCCCCTGCCACAGCCCTGAACTCTACTTTGTCTGCCCTGCCCTCCCCCCAGCACCTGACCACTTATCGCTCTCTCCCCCCGTCAACTCGGGGACTGCGCACACGTCACTTCCCCTATCGGATTAAAGAGTGTATAGAGATGTTTACCATCCCTTGTGTTTCGTCTCGTACTTTGTGCCGTACTGTCTGATGTCCTGCCTGTGTTGTACTGCCTGTTGTACTGCCTGTCTACCGTGGGTCAGAGAGGACTGAAATTTCTTCTGTGCTGTATGTTTTGCATATATGGTACACTTGACAATAAAGCTGACTATGATTACTGGAGGGTAATGCATTTAATATTTTATTTTATACCCAACAAACACCATTAAAACTGATCCACCATGTTGTTGGCGGTGCGTTGAACTCTAACCTGATCTCTGGACCTGAATCCAGAGACGACATAGCTGCTCACAGCCAGGTAAAGTCAAGACTGCAACTGTTTTCTCTTTGGTTGCAACTCATCAATGTAGCCAGTAGATGGCGCTCATGTTTTGCGTTTAAATATCAAGCATGGGAAGGAAAGTTGGAATGGGAAAAAGTAGAAGAAAATAAAGAGTATAATAAACCACCGAGAGAATGTGGATTTTGCCTAAAACATCTTATTTCACACTGAGTTTTAATGTCCTGACTCGGTGCAACAAGAAGTTCCTCAGTGACCGCTCACTGTAGGATTCTGACACATCACTACCATAAAAAAGAGCTTGACCTCTAACTGAAAGAGTAAGATTGTGTTTAGTGAGTCATTATGAGATGTTTGTGGAAATGGAAATGTGTTCCAGGTGGAGTTTGGTTTCACTCACACCAGGAAATAGTTTTAATCACTTCATCAGATCACTCTTGATCACCGTGTGATCACATTCACGTCAATATCCGTTTGTTTAGGTGTGTGAAACAAGACAGTTTGGTTATCATCAGGTCATTTCTTAGTCGGGGCAAAAGAAGGGGCCAGTCCAAAGTGTCAACAATCACAACATGTTGGGTTTTCAGACGAATTATTTAACAGGACTTAGATTTCAGGCCGACAACATTTGAGATTTCAACTCACAAAGCCAAGAGACATCACGACCAACTGATAGTGAAGTATTTCTGAGCCCCTGATTTTAATAAGGTAAATATATGTTGTTGCTTCTCTCCCTGTGGAACGTGCAGACAAAAGGGGAAGGCTCTGGGATGGAAAGGTTCCGAATCATTTTGAAAGGATTCTGTTGATAGGAGTGAAATGAAACGTGTTTCCCGGGACAGCAGCTGCTGCCTCGTGTCCAGACGTTCAGCCAGTTCTGGATCACAAACGTTGGATAACAGCAGCATAAGAACCAAAGATGTGACCTTCAGCACGTCCAGTTTACATCCAGGAAGGAGCCTTTGGTGCTCGTCTCTCTGATTTCCTGTCATCTCTCTATCATTGGTGATAAAGTCACACATTTTTTTGCTTATCGATAACAACAACGGACAGTGTCCAAACTGCGTTTCTCCAACTATTTTGAGTTGAATCAATTTCAGATCCTGACTTTTATATAAATTTAGTGGGACTTTATTTTGTTAAATGCTTGTGTGGCACTGGAACAGTGTTGACCTGAACTGAACATTAATATCTCATAAACATAAAGAGAGAAATGTGTTGCCACTGAATTGTGTGATGCCTTACTGTTACCATGAAAATATAAAATATAAAATAAACTTCATCTGTTAAGATGAAAATGCGTTACTTTAGGAAAATGAAAAAGATGATGTACAGCTACTGCTTAAGTTATTCATTCATCCTCCAACCAGTTATATACACCAAAAAACCTGCGACTTTCACGTTTTTTGAGGTCCTGCAGGAACAACATCCACACGTGTCAACATCAAAAGCGCTCAAATTATGAGAAAGGACTCGCTCTCCTGATTTCATGATGTCACGGTTTTGTGCGTTGCACAGATGAAATTGTGAAGTAAATCATCCCCCGCTGTGAAGACACCATGTTTTCCTGCAGCAGATCATCCCCTGCTGCGACACGTGAGGAAAAACAACTCTGTGCACCGGGGAGACGTTCTGCAGGTGTTGATGCAGCCTGAGACGCATCACGGCCTGACCTCAGCTGCACTGGTCACCCTAGAGACGCCCTAAAACACAGCATCTGGACATGTGACCCCCGACTGCCAGGAGCTAGCAGCTCAGTGGGAGGGCCTTCCTGTGAAATGTGGCGTCACTTCACGGCTGCACATGAATAGGTGTTCTTGACCGATCCCACGATGCTTTGCTCAGAACAGTGTTAGCTTGTGGATGAACTCTAACATTCGCAAGCTTTGTTGTATCACAAGTTGCCACAACTTCTCCATCTTTTTTTCAAACTTACTGTTATAATGTACTAATATTATAAACATTTATAAATGTATTTATTTTTATCTATTATTATAAACATTATTATACTGTTTATATTTTAATTTAATACTGTTATATTTTTAAAATTTTATACTGTTTATATTTTAATTTTATACTGCTTTATATTTTAGTTATAGTTTAGTATATAAGTCCTGTTAGTGCTGTACGTGTCTGTTAGTGTAATGTATGTCTTGTGGTATGTCCTGTGATGTCAGTGTTTCTTTTTCTCCTGGTGTTTATCCAGTATTATTCGTTATGTAATGCCTGAGCAGTGGATATATACAATTTCCTCCGGGATTAATAAAGTATCTATCTATCTACTAATTTTTATATTGTATTTCCTTGTTTCTTGGTGTTTCATGTTTTTGAGTGTTTAGCGTTTTTGAAATTTCATCTAACGTAAAATTGCAAAATGTTTGAATGTGATTAAAGTGTTTTTGCAAAAAAATAAATAAATAAAAATCCTCTGATTCTCCATCCTAGTTCTGTAACTGGATCCGCCGTCATGACAATAGATTCTATGATTAGAAGCTTGAGTTTCACTGATGAGCTCCTCTGGACCCTAACCCCCTTGCCTTCCGTTGAAAAACGTAACTGAAGTCTACACTTAACCAGTGAGTTAAGTGATCATTTAAGAAAGTTGTAGTCTTGTCTGTATTTATTTGATTGGAGAATTAGTTTTCTTTTTTATGTTAACACCAGGGCTTTGAACCTAAATTTTTTGCCAATCAGTTTGTTCCGAACAGAAACAGAATTATAACGTTTCCGGTTTTGCGTTCCACCCATAAAATGACGTTCCTGAACCGGTTAGAACAAAAAAATATAGTTCCTGAACTGGTTAATAACATTCCTTGTAAATATAAATATGTAGATACCGTATTTTGTGCACCATAAGGCGCGCTTAAAAGCCTTAAAATTTCTCAAAAATCAGCGCTGCGCCTCTTAACATGAAGCGTCTAATGTGTACACTGAGTTCTAAAATCTGCAAGAAAGGTTTTGTGCTATTTTAGTCAGCGCTCCGCCAGACCATCCATTTTCCACCGACATAGGACATAATACGTCACTATGTACGCCGACAGCGATAAACCAATTAGAGAACATGACGTCAGGCTACCTCCGGCACACCTCCGGTAGCTACCGGTATACAGTATATGCCGGTACTGTACCACAGGTATGCTGTATAACCACATTTGTTTGGTTAAAGACTCCCGACAATGGCGTCAGCGAAGAGACACGCGTACAACATCCCGGGAGGATTAACGAAAGAACTCCAACCGCTGGACATTGGTGTAATGGGAGCGATAGAGACGTTGAGCACACGTTTACCAGGACCTGGGGGCAGTGCCGAGCGAGTTACACCCCCACATTATGTGTATGGATTGTCGACGCCTGGACTGACGTATCAGCTTCGACTTTTGTTCGATGTTTCGCAAAAGCCAGCATCATTACCGGACAGCCACCCGGAAACCAGACGATCAGCGATAGTGAAATTGCCGAGCTATTCCAATGCAGACCAAAGATAAGGAGTTAGAAGGATTTAGCACAGATTTATCAAAAAAAGAAAGAAATAAAAACATATTTTAAAAAATGATGTCGGTGTATTTTTTTATTTTAAATACGTGGTACAACACAGTTCAACCAGTCACCTTTTTGCTACTGTTAGCAAGCATGCACCGAACAATAAGGTGCGCCGTGTGTCAAATTGAAGTACAGAAATAAACTGCGTAATTTAGACTGCGCCTCTTTACACAATGCACCAAATGGTGCGCAAAATACGGTCACTTAAGGACTTTTAAATTGGCACCTAAAGCAATTAGTTAATATATTATAGACTATAATTATAGATATTTCCCTACCCTACAGTAAACAGTACCACAGCACTACACCTCTGCTTTATGCAAGTTATATCACTGTAGTTAAGGCTTATGCCTCCTACTTGGACACTACATGAAATAAGACAAAAATAATTTCTGCCATGTCATTTATTGCTTAATAATAGATCTTGATTGTGCTTCTACCATAGCTCAATATTGCTACAAAGCGCTGGCAGTAGGGGACACACTGCACTGAAAATGTCTGCAGCCAATGAGTTCATGTCTAAATCATACATTTTAAAGATTGACACACTGCAGTGTTTACCTGTTATGAATAAATGGTGACTGGGAGACCTGCCTTTTCTTAACTGCTGCTGATAGCTGCTACCTCTCTCTGCTCTCATCCCGCGTCAAGTGAATAACAGGAACTGAAACATGAGGTCAAATATTTTTTAAAGAAAACCCGGTATTAACCGGTTTACAATTATTTTCTGTTCCGATTGTGCTCCGGAAAATTAAATATAAAGTTTTTGTTTTCTTTCCTGCCAAAATACCAAATGTTTCCGGTTTTCGTTTTCGTTCCATGAACCGGTTCAAAGCCTTGGTTTACACTACTGGGCATCAAAGACAAAAAAGCACATTAGTGTGTATTTGTGTGTATAAGATGGTCAGTGAATTAAGTGACCAAACGATCCATGCCCTGACCTACGTG
This sequence comes from Antennarius striatus, assembly GCF_040054535.1. NCBI lineage: Eukaryota > Metazoa > Chordata > Actinopteri > Lophiiformes > Antennariidae > Antennarius > Antennarius striatus. The sequence goes on along the minus strand of NC_090777.1, from coordinate 2,801,932 downwards.
ACAAAACGTGATCTTTGACTGCATTGTGCCTGTAGAGTGGGGATGTTCTAAAAGGTGAAACATTCAACTCCGTTTCCTCTCTGCTGCTGCGTTTTGGTGTGAGGTGGGTTTTCAGTGTCGGGCGCTGGTATAAGGATGTAGTCATAATTACATCCTGCTTCAAAGCGGTGATGTATTGTAATTGTCAGTGTTCATGTGTTCGTCCATCCATTCGTTTGTTAGTTTGTCCAGCAATTATCTTCACAACCGTTGCAGATAGAAAGATGAAACAAAAGCAGATGACTCAGGCAGCAAATGGGATGAATATGAGATGATGACCTTGACCCTGAGAAAACTAGGTCAAGATCAAATTTCAACTTTTGTACACTCAGGAATGGGATATGATAGAAAGACGAGGGAGAAAGCCAGTGTAAGACCATAGGCCAAAGCTAGTGCTTTGATCAATGACAGTAGTTAAGAGCACTTTGATCTTTGACCTATGACAGTAGGTCAGGGTAAAATTTTGAATTCAGGGGTGTCGCAAGATGTGGCAGTTTGTGACTGCCTTGGTTCTAGTTTGAGTTGCGTTGTCCAGAGATCTTGTCCAGGTGATGTCCAGGTCAAATTGTCAAAAGTTAGTGTCATACGGGATAAAGTGCCAAGAGCAACTGTTTCTTCTTGTCTTTGTTTGTCACATTTCAATGTTTCATATCATCAAAATTATTTTTCAATTAAGGTTAAAAAAAAACCCTATGTCAACTGTGTTAAAGTGATTGCTGCCAAAACTGATTAACTAGTTGTGTCTCCCATGGCAACAACAACTGCATTCAAACATTTGTCATTACTGACAAAGTGTCTCTCACATTGTTCATTCATTGACTGCCTTTTAAAGATCATGCCTCAGGATCTCCATTGGATTTGAGACCAGATTTTGACTAAACCAGTCAAATACATTTATACTATTTTAGCCAGTCAGAAACTTTCTGGCGTGTTTCAGATCATCGTCCTTCTGGAGAACCCGGGTTCGCTTGAGTCAGCAGTGATGGCCAGAGATGATCCCTTAGGATTTTTTGATAGGGAACAGGATTCATGGTCCCATTGATGATTACAGCAACCTCTCCAGGTTCTGAAGCAGCTCCAGATGATCATACCAACATACTAACGTTGCCCAGTCTCTGTTATTGTAGAGTTATTATGGACTCTGTCCCAACGCGAGGCAGGTGAGACCTGCAGTTCTTTAGATGTTCTGAGTCCTGACCTCTTGGATAAGTCACTGACAAAATGTTGAATTAATTTTGGTATGTCAACCACTCCTGAGAAGGTTCCACACTGGTTCTTAGTATGGAGTCCCAACACCTTTAAATGGCTTTGCAACGCTTGGCGGACGGACAGATAACTGACGTTTTGTTCTTGACTTCCTGTAATGCTTGGCATGAAATGTTGTTTTTCGAGATCTTTTGGCCTTTAAGAAATCACTTGATCCTAGAAGTCTGTCAGCACTCACATCTGAGTGGAGTTGGTGAGTTCCAGCACTCCAAAACCGTTGAGTCATAGTTGAATTATGACACAGAGATGAAGGTAGGAATGGAATCACAAACGCTAAACTACTTACTCGGGTTATTAGTTATTAATCTGAAACATTCAAATGTGACGTGCAAAAACCGAAGAAATCAGAAGGAGGCTTCTACTTTTTCACAGGACTGAATTGGGGTCAGTGTCCGACAGACTGGGGCACTGATCAGTTATGGGATGCAAGGACAGACATGGTGGAATCTGTTTTAGGTCCCTACTTTGATTGATGTGCGACTTCTGCTTGACAAGTTGGGAACAAGTATAGAAGACAGGAAATTCAAAGGCCTGGAAATCCTGCCTCCACTTCAGCAGCTAGATCTCGACTATGACTGCAAATCTATCTGTCCTATCTGCCATTCTCTCTCTCTCTTCCTTGCCCTGTCTCTATCCTCATTGTATTTCTTTCTCACTCCAACGGTCAAGGCGGATGACCACCCTCTAGAGTCTGGGTCCTGCCCGGACTTTCTTCCTCAATGAGGGAGTTTTTCCCCGCCTCTGTCACTTATGTTCTGGAGTGTCCTGTTGGGTTTCTCTGTCTGTTAATACGCTTTGAAATGTCTGCTGATGTGACTAAGCCCTATATAAATGTTGATTGACTTCTACTGAGTGGTATCTTACAATATTTGTAAGTGTAAAGGTTTTTAGATTCTGCCAGCACCTAATATAGACAAAATCATTTATGTTATTCGAGTAAAAAACGTTTGAAAAACCTTATGCAAAGTAACCAGGGCCCTGTAAATAATGTGAAATACTATTTCAAATTTCAAATACCAAATCACATTAGTGTACTGACAGAAAGAAGTCAAAGGCAATTTGCACTGGAACTTTTAATGTTTGAGAAACTGGATTAATAATGAGATCATTAAAGCTTCTCTTTGTGACTTTTAGGTGATTTCACAAGCTGAAAAGTTCGCAGCTTCAGAAAGCTTTACGAATCTTTGAGAAACTTTCCATTTTCTTCTTTTTGAGCATAAAGCTCCTTTATGATTTATGATCAACGTTCCAAAATGTTTTTTATGTTACCGTGTAGTGAGTTGTATCCCGTTTCTTTAGGGGTTAAAGGGCTCGTAGGCATCTAGAGCTCCAGAAACCCCTTGTTTTCAGATGCAATTTAAGGGGTAGAAGACGGAAGTGAAAAATCCCACAAAGCTTTGCAGACAGAGGCAGCATAAATAAAAGATGACTACCTTCTAGTCAAAAAAATTGCTTAAATGTTAGAAATCTTGACGATACAAAAAAGTAAAATTTATGTAGGAACTTGTGATTAAAATAGATGCAAATTAATATGTAATATAACTGTGGAAACGTAAACTTCAGCAGTATTGCTCTAACGTGTTTTTACCCACGCTATTCCCATGTTGGATAACGTGTATTGTTTACAAGTTATTTTCACCAATTCTTTTGTTTTGTCATTTAAATGAGATCAGCTTTGTCTCTATTTGATCATAGAGTTGCAACAGGTTGGTGTAATTCTGTAATGCTTTCATTTTTTTAAAAAGAATCCTAACATGTAATCCGATTTTTTCAGAAGATCAACCTGTTGCCAAACTGACGATCATCTGAATCATAAAGTAGTTTATCTATTGATGAAGCGATGAGCGGTGCAACGTTCAACCACGACCCCTCTTAGATTTTGTTTTGAGGATGTCTGTGTAGGTTCTCAGTTCTCCAGGTCATGGTTCTCCAAAGCTGTTTAGATCAATCCACTAGACTTTAAGAAAGTTTCTTGAAGACATTTCACCTCTCATCCAACAGGCTTCTTCAGAACTTCTTCAGAACTGAAGAAGCCTCTTCGATGAGAGGCAAAATGTCTTCATGAAACTTTCTTAAAGTCTGTTTTGAGGAGTCCGTCAGGTGGGGGGAGTCAAAAATCAGGTGTCGACCTAAAAACCAGGATTGGGCTTGGACCATAGAGTACCAGCAGCTTGACTGAGATAAAATGAGCTGAGAAGTCAACTTGACAAGAGGAAAGCATGGAAACGATTTGTCGAAAACAAAATGCTGCTTGTTGCTTTTGCATCAGACGTGTGTGTGTGTGTGTGTGTGTGTGTGTGTGTGTGTGTGTGTGTGTGTGTGTGTGTGTGTGTGTGTGTGTGTGTGTGTGTGTGTGTGTGTGTGTGTGAGCAGGACAGTCATGTTGTGTTTACCCACTATGGACAGAATTAAATGTGACTCAATGTGACCACTGGGTGATTTAAACGTCACACGCTCTGGTACTGAACCTTGACTTTTATGCATGTGTGTTGAACCATTTGCTCCCTCCTCTTCCAGGTGGGATCAGTCTTGTCTCAGAATCTCAGAGACACGCAGCATTCGTATGTTCGACGCTGCAAAGCGACACTTTGAGGTTTTCTTCAGGCCAGAGGCACAACGAACAATTCAAACTCTGGGTGGAAACTCTTTAGAGTCCTGCAATCCGACGTGGGTCTTGGTGACACCAGCAGTGATCTCCTCCTCTGTACCAGCTGACCAGTTCGCAGTCATACAGAATTGGATAGAAGCTAATGTTGGGATGTCTGTGCAACCACTTGTCCAAGCGTACGACTGAGTGTTGATGGAATCTGCGATATGATTTGAGGTTTTCACCAGCAAGTGTGGGACTTTGTGGTAGAATGAAGTGCAGCAATCACTTCATGATGCCATGATCACACCGATTGTGACACCTATCAGCAGCTAAAATGGAAAACTGGATCCATTCAGTTACACTGAGGAGTTGTGAGATGCTTTTGAGGACTGCTGAGTGTTATAATTGTGTTGTTTGCTGTGTTGTTGTGTTGTTTTCTGTGCGTCCACTGGAGGATCAGTAGGTTGACATGCACACAACACAAACTGTACTTCCCCACCACAGTGTGTAGGACAGATCTTGTATAACACGCGACACGAAAGCGAGTACAAACCCTAGAGCACAAAGCTTTAGAGGATCTGAGTTTGGCTGTGAAATCATCCTTTCAGTTTCGGTTTTCAATTCCACCAAAATTCTCAAAATAACTCACTGGTGTTCTTGTTTAAAAAAATAAAACATCCCACGTCCAGCGAAGGTTTCTCCACCTGATTTTAAATTGATTTCTAGATTATGTCGATAAGTATGATTGATGTGATTGGGGAGAAGCAGCTGTGTGTTCATGTCGTTCAGGTCTGAGTCAAATGTAAGAATAAACTACAGGGTATGTTTGAAAACTGTAAATATATGAAATATATACGCTCATTTTCATCTTTACTTGAGCCACTGACTGTATTCCCAGAGTAAGAAACCCAAACACTGATGCTTGAAGGTTTCCTCTTCATCTACATCATCGTCTTCCTCCTTGTGTTTTGTTCAATCAGAACTCATTGGAGTTTGAAAGAGACCTTTGAAAGATTCAAGCGAAGCGGACACCGCAGTAGTGCTTCAATATGTTCACCCAACATGTTCACGTTACCCTGACAACCAGCACTTCATGAGAAGTTTGTGTGTATCACAATCAGTACAGTTATGAGACTGAAGATCACGAAAGAAATCAGTATATTTTGCGCATCTATAGATGATCAATAACTAGTAGTGAACATACTTACCCCCTGCTGGGCTCTGCTACCCGTCCGTGACCCCAGAGGTGTGTCTGAGCTTGTACGTGAGTGTGTTTTTGTGGTGCCACGGTTCAAAGAGCGATGACCATATGAGATCCCGTAACGGGTTTCTTTTGCGTCGGTGTGTTGACTGCTGTGTGAGCTGATTGTGCACGAGTAGTGAATACATACACGCTGTGTTAAACTGAGATGATGGTGGAGAAGCGGCCTCAGCTTCTGTGAGACTGGGGGGACACGCAGTCTCCTCCTGCCCTCCATCATCTTCCTCCTTCTTCTTCTTCTCTTCAGCTTCCAAAGCAGCTTTCATTGATAATCTCTTGGAGGTCCTAACCGACCTCTGACCCTGTGACGGAAACATCTGTCAGCAGCTGATGCTAACCAGATCAGGCTCCACGCGTTAACTCTTCGTCTCCGTGGTGACGGTACCAACCTGTGCTGTGGGCGACGCACTGCCAGCCTTTCTCTGTGACAGTCTCTTGGACTTGAGCACCTTGGGGACAGACAGAGTCTTCATGGTGAAGGCGGCGTGATGCAGAATGCAGTCGCTGCCGCAGTAAACGGAACCGGAAAGGGCTTTTTTGGAGCAGCTGGGTCCGATGCAAAGAGGAGAGGAGTCGTCCGTCTCCGTTTCAGCTTCGGGTTCAGGCTTTGCTGCCTCCTCGTCCACCAGCAGGACTGGCTGCTGAAACCAAATCAACAAATCCAGATTTACATCATGCAAAACAGGCAACAACTCACAATGCAAAGAGTTAAGTTGGAAAAGAGAGATACTTTATCAGTCCCGGAGGAAATTGCAATCTATATCTATCCATTGTATTTAAAAAAAAAGAGTAACGGAGTGGAGTAACGGACGAACACTAACAATTACAATACAACTGCCTTGAAGCGGGATGTAAATATTGATCTAAAACAGGAATCAAACCTTATCAGCCTGCTGGTTTTCTTGACATTCCTCTTGTTCACCAGAATTATTGAGGGTCAAACATTCTGGAATGCTGGGTTCACTTTCAGACTTAGGTTGACAATCAGGATCAGGATCAGGATTGGGATCGGGATCAGGATCGGGATGCTGCTGGATCTGTTCCTTGTCGGTGCAGGGGGGACAAACATATGGTTGCCCATCCGTCACCACCTCACTGATACCAACACAACTGCCATGGAGCCACTTCTGACAGCTGTCACAGCTGATCAGGAACCTGCACCAGTTGAACAAACATGTTAGAAGCACCTGACCGGTGTCTGGACTGATTATCGACACCAGGAGTGAATGCGTACCTTTCATTGCGTTCCTGCTGACAGACGCAACAGAGAGCGTTAGAATCAGGAAGCTTCGTTTCTGACAGTCTTGAACGCTCCCCAACTCCTTCATGGATCTCCTCCTGCAGCTCCAGCTCCTCTGGAGCGTCGTCCCACTGACCGGCAGCTGCATCGGGATTTTGGTCTACATCAGATTCTATGTAGATACAGTCAGCGATGGATCGCTGGGCAGGCGATCCTTCGGTTTCAGCTGCTCCTGGAGGAGAATTCACGTTTCCCTCTTGCAGGTTCTGCTCCAGCTGCTCTTCAACAGGACCGACCAGAATCACGTCGTCGTTGCTGTCTTCTTCATCCGGTGCGCCTGACTGAAGCTCCACCGCTTTGCCTTTCCTTTTACCTTTCCGTCTACCTCTTCCCCTCCCTCTCCCCTTTCCTTTGGCTCTTCCTCGTCCACCTTTCCCCCCTCCAGGTCTCATATTTCCCTTCCCTGCTTTAGATTCCAGCTGCTGTTTAATCTGTAGAAGAGTCATTTCATCACCGTCCCCATCCTGACTGGAAATCAACACCACGTCATCGGTTTCCCCTCCTGCCACGACCCCAGGAGACTCGGGTTGTAAAACCTCCGCGTCAGCAGTCAGTTCTGAATTATCGGGCGTTTCCGTCTCGTCCGGCGCCGGCGGAGGATTGACCTCAATGGTGTCGTTTGTTTCTAAAACGACCGGGACGGCGAGCACATCCGATGTTTCCAACGACAAACCCTCGCCCCCGCCGAGTAAGGAAAACGCCGTGTGGAACGCAGAGCCGAAATCCTGCCATAAACTGGGGTCGAAGCAGCTTCCTGATGGAGCGTCTGGGGGCTTACTGTCCTCTGAGGCGGGGGAGGACGGCGCAGACCACTCCAGGTCATCTAGAACGCTCCTGGTTGTTGGGGTAACTCTCTCCGAGTCGGTTTGTTGAGAGGCTGGGGTCACCTGGGTGGAGCGCCGGGTCCTGGTTTTGCGCACAAGTGGGGGACTGTGAGCCAGATCCCCGATTTCATCCAAGAATTCCCTCCTGGCGATGGTGGTCCGCCTGAAGCCCCACGACTTCCTGACCTGAGACAGAGACGGTCGACCGCAGGAGGGCGTTTCCTCTGATGGGTGGTGCTCCGACGCTATTAGAGAGAGAATTAACAGGAATAAAGAAAAGAACCACAATGTGAACAAAAGCAACAGTCTGAACTGAGAATACCTGGATTATCTGGATTATCAGTTATGTGGTCATTTCCCACTTGGTCCATATTGTCATCCATTGATAACAAGGCTGTCAAACACAGACGACATCATCGGTTAATATATGTTAACAAATTGGTAATTTCAATCAGCGATAAATGGAAAAACTAAACAGGAAATTGCAACAACCCCGGTTCTCAGGACAGGAAGTTGTCATTCCACTTGACTCTGAAATGTGTTTGTAGGGATTCAATGACACCGCAAACATTCTGAGACTGATCAGAACCAGTGTTTCCTTTAGTGTCATACAGATCAATCAAATGTACCAAATATCAGATATTAATTCAGTCAAAAACAATATGACTCCGTCTGTCTGGCGTCTCCCAGAGGAAACAACCCGGGACGATTGGAGCTGTGATTATGAACAGATTTGATGTCATCTTCTCCAACAAGATATTAAAAACATCTCGTTCACCTCGTGTTACCATGTGTTCATGAACAGTCGTGTGATTACAACAGGATGATCTGAGAACAATTTATAATTCATAAGTAATCAGTAATCAATGCTGTGACATCACAAAAGTCCTTTAAGTCAGGTTTACAGTTTTGATAGTTTAAAACTGACTTCAGGATGTTTGTTGATCATTGGTCCTACTGTGAGAATGTTTCCATGTTGCCATGGTGACAATGAGTTGAGGATGATTGACTGTAACAATAAATCTTGCACGTTGTGATGTTTGTACTTTAAAGTTATTTTTGCTATCCAGTGAAGCTGGTCGTGTTCCATAATTAGTTTGTGTCATCTTCTCCTTGAGGTCATGGATCCTCCACACGCTGAGCAGCTTCCTCCCATTGGACGACAGCTGGAGGCCACGCCCATCCATGAGGAGGAATGATTGAGGTGTGTTCACTGATGAAGAGGGGGCTGATGGGTATACAAGTATAACAGATCCTCCTGGAGTGGCCTGATGCATTGTGGGTAATCATGTTGTCTGTGGTTTGTCAGGTCTCTTCTTTACGACTGATCAGATTAATATAATCCTAAATCAGTACGGATGTAATCCGGGTTCCTACCTCTACATTTGCTAATAAAGCGGAACTTCCTGGAGTATTTTGTGGATTAACTGACCTGCAGCTCTATTCTCACACATTACTGATGAAATTAGATCAGATTAACATCAGGTTTCATTAATTTATGACAAAACTGACGAATCTGAGACGTGAACCCAGAACTTCACATCATTATCATCAAACATACAAATGTTTATGACTCTAATTATTCATGAAAACCTAAAAAGATGAACCCACCCGTGAGGATTTACCTGTTTTATAGTTTGTTAGTGAGCAGGAATTCATCTTCTGTTCACACCAACCTCTTAATTTGACTTTAATCTGAAGGATTTTAATCTCTCTGCTGGTTTTGGACGGAGGCCACCGGACAGGAATCCGGATTATTCCCCGGAGGCCGGTGTGGACACACACACTGTTAGCTAGACGGAACCGACACGACCCGTTTCTAGTCTGACTCCGGTTCCGGTTCTGGTGTGAACGAGTTAAACCCGATCCAGCAGGAGTCGGACAGCCACCAGTTCCCCCATTAAAGTGTTCTTAATCCGACTGGCCGACATGGTGGACCGCTAGCTGCTACACGACCCGAAACGATTAACGTGACGTAAACCGTTTCCGGTAAAACCGACACGGTACCGCGATCCGGTAAACCGGCAGCGCCGCGAAGAAACGTGGGTCCATACCTTGTGTAAAAAGACTAGATTAGTTTCCAGTTACTAAAGGATTCGATCGCTTCCCACCGAAAACACGGGCTTCCATTTTCTCTGCGTCGCTCGGACGAAATCTCGCGAGATTTGGGAGAAACCGGAAGTGGATTTGTTCCGAGTCGCTCCAGTTGTTTGTGATTAGATGTAACTAAATGTACGTAAAATAATGTAATACAAAATAAATAAATGTGTAATAATAATAATAATATATAAATATGTCATGTAAAATAAAAATAAATATAAAATAAATGTAACTACTACTTAATGTGAAATAACTCTATTACTTATTCAAGTTACAAACATTAGGTTAAAATGGGCTTCATTACTGCATTGTGGGAAATGTAGTTTTTGGGTCAAAAGCACACTTTTGACCTATTTATGAGCTTTTATGCTCTTGCGGGCCACATGAAATTATTTGGAAGGCCACATTTGGCCCCAGGGCCTTAAGTTTGACACACATGCCGTCGGCAGTCACACACCTGGTGACAACCCCACACCGTCTTTTGTGTGGAGGTGTTATACTCTGATCCAATATGAGGCAGAAACATGTTTTATAGCACCATTCCTGAGGAGGAATGTCCTCATCCCTGAAGGCCTCCACAGCTGACATACAACCTGTTTCTACGTTCTGCAGCCGCCGTCTTCCAATCACACCACAGATTCTAATCAGGCAGCATTTTGGTCAGCTTAGAATGATCCAGGATTTCCTCTAAAAACAAACATGGATGGATTTTAAGATCCACCTTTAGAGGCCTCCAATGACAGCTGTCCAAGACAGTTTGAATAATTTCTTGATGCTTGCTGGAATTGGTGCTAATCCTGCAGGTTGCCACGGCAACCATGACAACATCATCCTGCAAGGACTGCAGTAGTTTTGGTGTTTATACTTTAATATCTAATGTATTGAACAACTTCATCTTTTCTTGTTTCACTCTTTTCCTAATAAACTTCATATATGATAGGAATTGATTTGAGACGGAATGAGTCCAGATGTCATCAGGGCGTTTTTATTTTTTTCTTCACAAGTCCATTTAGGTGTATGTACACTATGTAAACACGTACGAGACACAAGCTCAAAACAGACATACAGGAAACATCCAGCCAAAATGCACCTTCAGATATCGTCTACCTAACCTTTAAACAGTCCGTACAGGATTTACATCCGCGCTTCAAAACACGTTTGATAGAGATTCTGCTTAGAGCCCACATTCTTGCAAACTACTTTCCCAATAATTTTGTTTAGACACATATAAATGTGATTCATTAAACATACTATAAAAACATATAACACTATAAATATTGTTCAGGTATTTTCTTACAAAACTTTGTACAGTTTAATTTTTTTTTCCCATTCTTCTTAATAAATCACAGATATTTCTTACGTATGTCTATACAATGTGGAACTACAATACAAAACAGATATGAGCCCAGAAACGCTCACATGAACAGAACTTGGTTGAGAACCTTTCAAAACTTGCATTTTTCAAAAGATGTCTCTGAAATGATTCGAAATAAAAGGTGAAACTTGCATAACTCAAAATACCTCTGATGGCAACATAAAGGAGCATCGACGGTTGATGGCTTTTTACAGTTTCTATCAAATAAACACCCATGAAGTACCGTAGAGCAGCTGGATCATACAATCTTGCTTGGACCTGGAACAAAGTGGTAACAGAGCTACAGGAAAACGACTATATGAACACAAACAGACTCACATTTATATCTCCAAACACTTTCCTGTGGTGAGTCCACCTCAACTCAGACAGGAAATACCCCAAAAAAAGCCGATTTGCGCATGGGAATGGAAAAAAATCCAAGTGATTTGTCACAGATGTGCTGGCCTTCGACCTTCAGTTTGACACGGCGATCCCGTGTGTGTGTGTGTGTGTGTGTGTGTGTGTGTGTGTGTGTGTGTGTAGTGTACGGTTAAGTCACGGTGACGCCAGCAGCAGCGTCTTTGCTCTTGTCCATGAATGTGGGAGAGTTGCTTTTGTCTGATATGGATCCCGACGCCGGGGGGAGAGTTTGTGTGGAAGGAGAGTGACCAGATTTGACTGACGGGTCAGAGTTGGTCTCCGTTTCAGTTTCCTGCTGCGAAGCCGTGGCTGAAAAACAAAAAAAATACTATTTTATTTAATATCTTGGAGCACAGTACGGGACACAAAAAATGCAAATCTGCACACATTATAGAGATTAAATGTACATATCAGACACACTAACATGACTCCAGTGCTCCTGTTACCTGACTGTGTGCAGGACTTCATGTGCTCAGGCCAGTGGGCTTGCTGGCAGGGGTAATCACAGTAACTGGTGTTCCAGCAGCAGTAGAAGATGGCCTCCTTCCTGCAGTTGGCGCACCACTGCTTCTTTTTGGTCTCGTCTATCGCCTGCTGCTTCTCCGTCTCGATCTGCTTCTTCACCTCCGCCACCAGCCGCTCTCTTTCCTGCTCCAGACTCTGACGCATCTCCGCCATCGTCAGTTCTGTAAACGCCACGAAATCAGACTCACTTAAAAAAGGCGTCTGAATTGAAATTGCAGTATTAAATGACCGCTGGAGCTCATCAGATCTCTTCAGGAGTGGAGCTTCATCCCTGGACGTAAGACGCTTACCCAGGTTGTGCTTCATCTCCGACAGCTCCTGTTGATGAAGCCACTGGAGCTTCTCAATCTCTATTCTTAACCGTCGAATCTGTGGCAAAAGTGGTCACAGATTAAAATCTACTGAGTACTTTAAATAAATCTAAGCCCAGAGTGACAGAATTTACCTCCGCCATCGTGTTTCCTGATGTGCTTTTAGAAAGGTCGTTGTAGATTTCAGTCATTGTCCCTTTAATGGTGTCCATGATCTACAGCAAAAAAAACATCATGAGCTCTCAAATGGAAACGTAGCATCAGTAGAACCCCCCCCCCAAATGAAGAACACGCAACAGAGGGGATGATCTTAACGTACTTTATTGGTGTACTTGGCGATATCTGCAGCCACGTCTGCTGAGACCGTGGGGATCTGCAGATCTCCCCCCGAGGAGTTGCTGGAGGTGACCTGAGCTGTGGAACCACTCTGGGGGTCTTTTTGTTGAACTGCAGTGAATGAAAATGAAAATTGTGCAGATTTTAACACACATTTTGTTCGTTAAGGCCGTGTGACTGCACTGGTGTGTGTGTGTGTGTGTGTGTGTGTGTGTGTGTGTGTGTGTGTGTGTGTGTGTGTGTGTGTGTGTGTGTGTGTGTGTGTGTGTGTGTGTGTGTGTGTGTGTGTGTGTGTGTGTGTGTGTGTGTGTGTGTGTGTGTGTGTGTGTGTACCCTTGACTGCCTGTCGAGTCTGGTATCGGGTACTGGAGGAGTTCTGCTGCTGCGCCCCCTGGGGGCTGCGTGTGGGCCCCTGGCTCGGGGCCCCCGCCTGCGCCCCCGGCGCCTCCCCCTGCTGCTGCTGCCTCTGGACCTTCTGCATGTGCCACTTCTGAGACGACGTCTGGAATTTGGTGGGATTCCAAACGACGGCTCGCTGCACGGCCTGAGCGGTCTCTTTGGGCAGTAGGGGGCGCTGTTTCTTCACAGCTGCCGGCACTGAGGAGGTGGTGGAGACGGACGAGGGGGCTGGGGACGGAGCGCTGGGGGGCCCAGCGGTGGAGCTGGCGGCACTGGACTGAGCAGACGCCGCAGTGGACACCAGGTTGAGCGCCGCGGTGATGGTGGGCTGCAGGGAGTCTTTGAGGGCGGGGGCGGCTTCCCGTGAAGGCGTGGCCGCTGCAGCAGATGAAGGCACTTTACCTGAGCAAAGACAAAGTACGGGTGCTTAGCTAGAGCACTTTAAGGGGTTAAATAAGAGATTTGTAGTCATTTTTTAAGAAACAATCACATTTAGACCAATTAAGTTCATGTTTTTTTGCATTTCCATGAATTTGTAGATGGAAAAGTTTCACTCATTCTCATCCAATTACCTTTCTTGTTAGGATTACAGACAAAATTTGCAAATATTTTTTAAAAAAACCTGCTTAAAAACAGTTTTTTTTAAAATAAAGTCCATGGGAGGAAACACAGCTTCTTATCATTGAATGGTTCTGGGGAGAGCAGCGGAAAAGTCGTTTTGATGTCATGTGAGACAGAATCGTTTGGCAGCGAGGGGAAAATATCCGTGGATGTAGAATCAGATGTAATTCATGCCTGGTTTTCTGTCAAAACTGGGACTGAAGAAATTATGGAATTAAATTAATATCTTGTTTTTGTTGGATTGATTTTTAGACTACAATTCTTTCAAGAGATGGATGTGTTGTCCTCAACCACACATGTCAAACTCAAGGCCCGGGGACCAAATGTGGCCCCCGAGAGCAGAAAAGGTCAGAGTGTCTAAAAATACACAGGTCAAAAGTGTGCTTTGACCAAAACTACATTTCCCACAATGCAGTAGTTCAGCCCATTTTAACTCTGACTAAACGTTGTGAACAAAGTTAATGTCCTAACTTGTGTCTGATGTTATTTTTCTTTATGGATTGATAGTTTGATCCTTGATTGATGGAGTTCTGTGGGTTTAATAACCTGACAAATGAAAAGGATTTATGTTAGAACAGAGAAACAAACAAACATGTTTTTTCTGTCTAACTGTAATGTTTGGAACTAGAATCAGTCAGAAATGTTCAGAGAAGAGAGGATCTGAGTTGGAGTTCTGTAAAAGTTAAAGGGCCACAGGATTAAAGGTCACATCCACCAGCTGATCCGCTTAAATGAAAAGGAATATGTTGTGAAAAATCCACGAGGCACAAGTTTTAACAGCGTTTTAACTCTTTATGTTCTGGTAACCAGTTCTCACCTTCCAGTTTGGCGACATGCGTCTCTTTGGGGGTCTTGGCGGCTGAAGCCACTCCTTCTCTTCTGGGCCTCTTGGGGTCACGACCCCCCTGTTCGTCTCCCAGGTCGATCACCAGCTCCCGTTCCGAGTCGGAGTCCTGCTCCCCCGCCGGGGCGGCAGCGGCTCGTCCCTCCTCCGGGCCTTTAGCTTTGTCAGCGGGGGGCTGAGGCTGGGGCGTCCTGGGCTTGTCCTGCAAGTCCCTCTCTGGGCCGTTGGCGCCCTGCTTGTCCTTCAGCGGGGGCTCGGGGGCGGCTTTCTCCCCCCGACCTGCGGAGCCGTCCTTCACCTCTCCTTCTGCGCTGGCTTTGGGTCTCTTCTTCTCTGCTTTGTCTTTGCCGTCCTGAGATGAGCTCTTTGGCTTGTGTTCCTCGTCGCTGAAGTCCTCGCTGTCGCTCGAGTCCGACTTCTCCGACTCGTCGGAGTCGCTGTGATCCACGCCTTTGTAAACATCTTCAGAAATCTCATCGATACCTGAGCGAGAAACAAACGTTCTGGATCAGACAGATTTATGTTTGTTCTGGTCCCGGAACAATTAACTGTTTTAATAACTGTTTCCCACGTGTATTATACCTCACACAAACAAATACACTTTATTAATACCGGCCTTCTTCCTCGTCTTTCTATCTTATCCGGTTCAAGAGTGTAGAAAAGTTGAAACTTGAAGGTCATCATTTCATCTTCATCCCCTGTGCTGCCTGAGTCATGTGTCATGTGATACCGTACATGCATTCTATTGGCTGACAGCATCCAGAAGTGTTCTACGTTCTGTGAGTCTCTGACTTCCGTGAGACACAAAAGTGCTTTAAAGAGTGTTTTAAAGGTAGTACAGACAGAAGGTGGTTTAATATCAGGATGGGGAGGGGTCATAAACGTTTAAATTACCATAAATAATAAGATAAATAGTTTGTCACTCTATCACAGAATTGGTTGTTCGCATGTGGTTCCTGGAACGCGTTAACCACAAGAGATCAATGTAGTTGTAACTGACTAGCGCCGGGTCTCTGGTGCTACCTGGTGAGGATAAAGCTAAGCTGTAAGCTAACGGCACACACCCATAGACTTTAATGTCTCCAGTTAGCATAGCATCAATGTTTTTGTGCCAGAATAAACCAGACGGCGGTTGTGCGTGTACCCAGCTGAGCCTTGCAGCTCTCGATAGTCTTGTCCAGACTCCTGATTGGTCTCTTTGGGTTGGTGGGCGCGGCCGATCCTCCTTGCTGCTGCTGATTCTGCTGCTGTTGTTGCTGAACGGTCTCGCTCAGCTCCTTCAGGTCCATCTCAGCCTTCACCCGGTCTAGAAGGAACCGTTGACGGTTGGATTTCAGATCAAATTCAACACGATCAGCACCATTAATGACGCACTTTCACGTGTCCGCGTGTGAAAACACTACTGGCAGGACGTTTGTGGTGTGACTGACCCAGGTTGAGGTTGAGGATGCCCCCGGTGCCTGCCGTTCTTTCCTGCTTGGGCATCAATCCAGGGTTAAAAGCTTTGGGGCTGCCTGCCACACCGCCTGCAGGACCCATCTTCCCTGAGACAGGAGATGCTGTAATTACAACAATTTAGAAAATAAATGTGAAATCCCTTTTTTCATTATAATTTATGTCATAAGCTTAAGATATCCCAAGTGTTCCACCACATCCACTAGCACGTTGCTAACTGGAGTTGTGTGTTTCTCCTGACCGGTACAATCCATGGATTCCTCTCCGGTGCTGTAATGAAACGGCGGATTCCTGCCAGCTTTCTCCACATCCTGCTCCCCGTCGGACCCGGTGTGAATGGAGGAGTTGGTGCTCATGGGAGATCGCGGCATGTCCGTCATGGAGACCCGTCGGCTCAGGCCGCTGGGCGTGGAGCTCTTGCTGAGGACCATCTTAGGAGACGTGGTGATGTCAAAATTAAAGCGCAGCTTATCGGGTTTCTCCGTCTTCACCGTCCCGGCGCCGGGGTTGGAGGGGTCCAGCAGCATCTGGAGCTGGTTGTTGGCCGTGTAAGGAGTCCGGAAGGGTGCATAGTTGAAGACCCCGAACTTCTTGCGAATGTTTTCCACGTAGACCTCCATCTCCTGCATGGCGCTGTTGAAAATGCTTTTTGTCTTCTTCACAGAGAACGGGATCTCTTTGGACATGAGGTAGCAGTTGTTGATGGGGACCCAGGCTCTACAGCCATAAAAATACGAATGACAGGTAGATTCATCTCAGGTAGGGGTCATCCACCTTCACTTTTGTGTGTGAGGCGTTTTCATTCCTACCTGTCGTGCTGTCCAAAGAAGCGAGCGTCTACCTGCCCGTCCTTCTCCCGAAGCGCTTTGGCCGGCCAGAAAGGAAAACCTTTTAGTTTAGCCCAGACCAGCGGGTGGGGCTGACTCTGTTAGGGACAAACCAAACACCATAAAGCTTTCAGACTTGAACATAATGTGTAAAAACCGCTGAACTTGGTGACAAACTTACACAAGGCTCACAAAACCAGTTGTCTTTTTTTTGGCATGAAGACAGGTAGCACTCCGGACACACCTCAATCTCATTCATCTAAAAGTACAAATCGATTAATACCAATACATTCAGTCTATAACAGTGGCATTTGTACAGAATCTGACAATAAAGTGAGAAAAACTTTTTCACCTCATGCTCACAAATCTTCACAATGACTTTTGCGGTTGCCGTCAGTTTGTGATTACCTGAGAATGACAGAACGAAGGTCACTGAGGTCTTCTTCTGTAAAGAAGCTGGATTCCTGATGTCTTACCTCCGTTGTAGATGATGCAGTTGTGTAAGATCCACTTCATATCAGCAAGAAAGGCTTCAGTGCAGCCATAGATTTTCTTTTTGATATTCTATCAAATGAAAAATACGGAAATTAACGATTTGGAATTCAAATTGTTTTACAGTTTGGTTTGATTACGATCTGTATGTTTATTTGCTTTTTATTTGCAGAAGAAAATTGCTGATACCTTTTCTAATGTACACAGGTCCATAGGGTGGAAAATATACTCTGCATAATCCGGGTGTTGTTCCAAAGACACGGGCTTTTGAAAAGGCTCCGTCTGTACAGGTTCGGAATATATGACAAGCAGAAGAAACAGGTTTGGATCCTTGAATTCATAGATAATACATTTGTTTTTGTCATTTATGCAATGAGGGTTAAATTAGGTTATAAAACGCACGGTGAACTGACACAGCAGTGGATCTTAACAAGTCTTACCCCGGGCTGTTTAATCTTTTGGAGTGCGAATTTGAGCAAGTAGGAGAGTTGGTCTATAGTCAGCATTGTCATTGCTTTGCTCTGGGTTTCAATGCATTCAGCCACTGTAATTTTCTGCAACCAAAGGTTTAATAATTAATGGTAAAATCGTATTATTATTCTCTATAACCATGAGAACACCAGCAAACACAAAGACATTTACAGACATTTGGGTGTCGTCTTATGTAAAGTTTACATTACCTGTTGTCTCTGGGTTTTATAAATATATATGTATATATATATATATATTATATGCACAAAAGTATTGAGACACATCAGTTCATACAGAGGAGGGGTTAAGGGAGTTCTACGCTCCAGCTCCAGCATGACTGTCCCACAAGATCCATAAGGAACCGGTTTGATGAGGCGGGTGGGAGGAACTCTGACCTCAACCCCCACAAACACCTCTGGAACGAAGTGGAAAGGTGAGTGGGAATTCAGTTTTCTCTCTAAACATCAGTGCCTGACCTCACAAAGGTTAGTTTTAGATGAACGGCCAAAAAATCCAACAGACACACACTAAAAAAATTAAAAAAATCGTAGAAACGCATCGCAGAAGAAGTCTATGTTAACGCCTGTTGGACTGGAATGAGATGTCATTAAAGATTAGGTGTAAGAGCCACGTGTCCAAATACTTTTGTACATATAGTATGTATAAAACTGTGCAGATGACAAATGTGCACATTAATTACATTTAATGAAACGTCTTTGTAACCAGTCAGATTTGTGGTGTGCACTGTTGGTCTGCAGGGGTGTCACACCATGTGTGTTTCTGGATCCACCACATACCGCCTGACACCCCTTCAGCCAACGAAAGACTCCCACAATCCTCGACGTCCACCCACACACACTTCTCAACGAGATACCTCACACTCGGGACAGAACCAGTCGCCCTCGGGCTCAGCTGGTAGTTTGAGGCACTTGGCGTGGTACACCCTGGGGCAGAGCTCACAGCAGAGCACCTGGCCCTCTCGGTGGCACAGCCAGCAGTAGAAATCATTCCTGCCATCCTGCGGTACAACATCAACAGGGTCTGTGGTGAGTGCTGGCTGCTTCATATAGTAAAAGGGACCATGTCTTAGCTCTGACTGAAATGCAGGCAAGAGAAACAAGGGGGGCAGGTTTCAAAAAACACGCAGGAACACAAAAAAAGGTGCAGTGCAACACAAACAAGGCAACAGTAAGTATGGGGTGAGCAGGGTAAGCAGCACAGTAAGGACAATAAATGACAGCAGTGGCTAACCAACACCGTAAAGTGGAAAAACACGGACGGGCCAATCGGGAGCCAGATAGGAGCGACCCAACAGGTTTTACGGCGTGAGCCTGAGGCCCTCAGCTGAGAGTCAACAACGCATGATAAAGATCTCTGCGTGAACGATACTTCGCATTTAGTTTTGTGGCTGATTTTCCACCCCTTAAATTATCCTTAACTTTACTTCAAGTCCATTTAATGTACAGTATTTTCCGCACTATAAGGCGCAACTAAAAGCCTTTAATTTTTTCCAAAACAGACCTTATATATGAAAAGGTTTTCATTGAAGGTGCACCTTATGGCACGGAAAATACTGTAACCCAATCAGTGCTTGGTATCAATTTCTCATGCATAACGTTAAATTTCAAATGAAAACTTATCAGCAAGACACATAGTGGGTTCACAAACGCCTGATAAATGGTAATAAAATGATCGTGTTTTAGTATCATGCACGTTCACGGAGGACTGAAGGGAATCACTGGGTCTGAGTCAGCAGTGACTCCTCACTGGACCCAAAGGATCATCAGTGATTCCTCAGGAGACAAACGTGCAAAACCTCTAAACAAGACGGTGAGTTGACCGTGCGCGTGTGGCAGCGCTTTACGACGTCTGTCCCACCACAGCACGTCCACCATCACACCAGGTATTTAACGCATGCACGTCCTTTAAGCTGACAGCGTTAATATCAGACCTCCGGCTTTTATCACCTTTCGTATCGTGTGTCTGAGGGTAGCCTCGAACGTACCTGCAGCACTGAAAATCAATGACTTACACAAGCTTCTAGCCTCTCAGCGCTTTCGTGAAACTTTTTACCCTCGTAATGAATTTCTTTGGAATGCGCTAGGAGGAAAACCAACCAGCTGGACGTGGCGTGGCTTTTGTTTTGAGCTACATTTTGGTCCTTTCTGCTGCTTTACTGTCTGCTGATGACCTTTAGTCCCAACAGGAATGCTGACATTCCTCCACAGTGGCGTGCTGCACATGCTGGGAGGACGTGCCAGATACGAAAACGAGCCCACCGGAGCCCCTACCTGGTCTTTGTTGTTACAGTTAACGGCCCCGGGTTTCTTCTTTTTCTTGAGCGGGCTGGGGGAGGTGTCTGAGGGCGAGTGTCCATTGGAGGAATGGGTGGGGCTGGAGATCTTTCTCTTCTGTGGGGCTGAGGGTCGCTCTGCTGACCCTGGTGGATCTGGGACTGAATAAGAAAGGAAATTACATGAGAAAAAGCTCCACGTCCAACATATTAGACAAATATCAGAAGATAAAAATGGGTTTTGTGGGTATAATTTAGCTACGCCAAGAATAAACACGGTTTAAAATCCTGTACAGTATTTTCCGCACTATAAGGCGAACTGGACTATAAGACGCATCTACAATAAATGACCTATTTTAAAACTTTCTCATATATATATATAATATCAGGCACAGAAAATGAAAGGCTTTTAGGTGTGGCTTATAGTGCGGAAAATACTGTAATCTTGGAGATCTCGCTGAGAAACCCGAGCAGCACCAACTGAAACGAATCCATCCAACGTTCAAATGTTGATAGTTGACATAAAATCTGAACAGGAAGGCAGCCCAACACAACATGTCGTCTGCGGTGGAGTGAGAGGCCGGTACAACGCTCCACGGCGCTCTTGAGCCTCACGCAGAAAAGCCTCGGCCTCCTCCGGGGCGGCCGGAGCCGCTCGGCCTCGGAGACTCACCTTTGGCTCGCACGGAGGCGTCCATCACGTCTACGGCATCGGGCTCCGTCTTCACCTCGTCTTCAGCCAGACTGAGCAGCAGACGCAGACGGCAAAGAGAGGAAACAGGCAGTCAGACGAGGCGTTCAGGAGCCACATTGACACAACAGTAAACAAGTGGAACACCAGCCACTCCACGCCGGGCGCCGGGTCCCTCAGGGTCTGTGGAGAGGGACTCGGCTGTTTCCATTTGTTATCGCCGCCGTTTGATTTCAGCGTCTCTGACGCCCATACCGGCGAGTCTGAATATGGTCTTTATGTGTCATGAGAAAATGGTAATCGCCATGGCAACGCTCCTCTCTGCTAAGCAGGAGCAGATATTCACGATTGGGTCATGTGGCTGACACACACACACACACACACACACACACACACACACACACACACACACACACACACACACACACACCGTCGTCCTGCAGGGGAGATGGGAGCTGCTGTCTGACGAGGCCCCGATCTCTGCTCTGCTCACTAATGTCTCACTAATGGTGATTAGTCACATGATGGGGGGGGGGGTGAAACAGGGAGTCTGTCCGTCCTGCCCGGGGGGAGCGAGTCTCCTGGCGACCGGCGGTGAATGTTTACGCCGCCTCTGGAGCCCCCCTTCTGTAACAACAGCTCCCTCTCGGGGGGGTGGGGGGGGTGAGCTCCGTCTAACACGCCTCCAACACGCAAATCTGTCACCAAACGTGTTGCTATCTGGGACGGGACCTCGAAAACATACAACAATGGAGCTGTTCTGGCGTCATCGTAACACCGGAACCACAAATATCTGCATAATCTGTGTCTGTTTTTATGAAAAAGTCAGACCACAGAATAAATCCTCACTTTTCTTGAAGAAATTGTAGAAGAACTGCGTCTCACGCTAAAAACAGAGACAGTTACTTCCAAAGAAGTCTGGTTTGCAGGTCTGTGGTCTTCCTCGCCTCTAATTTCCTCTTAGTAAAAGAAAAAGGATGAGAATAAAGCGACTCAAAAGTCTTTGAGTGTTTGGTTCCTCCTTTGTCGGCCCAACGGAGGGCCAGGTTCTGAGGATGTAGCCTTTATTCAGAAGAAACCCCCGGCGAGGACCCCTGACCGGTCACACACTTTGACCAGTTCGTAGCAACGGATGCAGCTCTGGTTTCCAGCAGGGACGAAGGCTTTCACCGGCCGCCACGCAAAGGTCAACCGCATTTATGGGATAAGCTTCTCCCTTTTCTTTTTTTCTCCTCCTTCTAAAGTGAAGGAATGCTCTTCAGGCGCCCTCCTCCGCTCCCACAGAGACATTCCTCACAGAGTCCACCGACCAGCCGTTCAGCGGCGGTAACATCCACCCCGATCTCTCCTCGTTTTACAACCGGGTCGACGTCGGCATCACGATTCAAATATTTAACAGTTGTTTTTCCGTCGAATACAAAACACAAAATAATCTTAATCTAGCCGCTGAAGTCATCTGAGATATTCTGGATTCACTCGTTTCTTTTCAGGCACTCAGACCCATAATTACTGCAACCTGATCCAACTGGAAGGGAAGGGAAATAAACGCGTTATAACCTCCATTCTCTGACAGAAAGGAAGAAGAGTTTCTGTGAGGCTTTCAGTCTGAGCCGACATGCACACACACACACACACACACACACACACACACACACACACACACACACACACACACACACACACACACACACACACCCCTCCAGGGCCTTCCTGTTCCGGACTGAGGGAACAAATGAGGCCCACATGAAAATGAGAAACCGTTGGCCGTGTCGCTCTGCAACGTGTAGCACCAGCCAGTAAGGAGCGAACATCCACCAAACCCACCCGGGCAGCCCGAAAGATGCTGCAAAACGACAACACACACACACACACACACACACACACACACACTCACACACACATTTAATAACAATGGCAAGGCTGCAACTACCAAAAAGAAAAATAAAAAAATAAAAAAATCAAGATGACCAGCAGTAAAAAAGGTGTGCTGATCCAAAGGGCGTTCTCAGATCAAAAGATCCATCACGCAAGGAGAGTTGGGAAAATAAAATCCGCATCAGATTGAGGGAGATATTCCAGACAGACGTGGTTTTTCAGGAAAACACTGACAGTATTTCCTCCCCTGCAAGTCGTACCTGATGGACAAAAACAGGGAAACCAGAGTGACTCAAAGCCTTCAGATTCCACTCCTGTGAGAGACGAGCAGGGTTTCTCTCGTCACAGAAAATGGAGGCCACAGCTTGCTCCCCTCCCCCCCTCCCCCACTTCTCTCCCCCATCCCCCACTCCCAGGCTCAGACTCGGGCGCTGACACATCCACGCAGGAGGAACCAGAAAGATCTGCGGAGATTACACACCAACAATTTAGGGGGTGTAAAAGTCAAGCAATACATCGTCTGAGATGGGATTATCTCACAGGTTTTTATTATGACTTCAGCCGTTCCTTAGAATAATCCAACCTCACCTTCAACAAATTAAATTCTGTGTTCTGATGCTGGGATCGGTGCAGCTTAAAGAAGTCGCACTGCTCACACATCCGAACAGACGGCCTTCTCTTATCAGAGAAGTGACTCCGCTCTTTTCTCTGGGATTGAGATTGAAAACACGTGGGATTGAGAGACAAACACACGACTCAGCCATCTAGCTAAAAAAAAAAAAAAAAAAAACCCTCCCCAGGGAGACGATTAGGTTCTCTGAAATGACAGCAACAAGAACAAAACCCAACATGCAAGTCAGAGGAAATGCATCCTGGGAGATTTAACCTGAAATTAACACAAACAAATGAAGATGAAGCATCTAATCTATAATCTATAAACAAACCATCTGAATAAAGACGCATGTTTTAGCGCGACACCTCCACACAACGCTCCACATCCCGTAATATCCTGTAAAAGAAAAGATTTGACCTGGATTTGATATCAGGCTTTAAAGGGTGCATCAAAAATGGCTGTGGAATTTTCCAGAAGGCCCTCGCTCTGCCTGCCGCCCTGCCTCTGATTGTCAATCTTTAACCTCCACCGCAGCTGCGATTGGCTGCAAGGCCATCGGGGTGGAATATGATTGGCTGCCTGCGCCGTGCCACATGGATCAGCTCCCCTCTGACAAAAGCGTTTCTACTGCAATGCAGAGATTTCTCCCTGTTAGACGGTTCGGGCCGATCCACAGGGTTTATGGGTAATGTCTGTGCTCGTATTCTGGATTATCGAGGCCTCAGCAGTCGATGTTAAACTACTGACATTTCCAACAGTCATACTGTAGATTATCACAGCTCCTAAATTCTCAGGGGGAAGGGTTTTACTCTTTTATAGAAAGAGAAAGACACAAAGACACCGTCACTATTTTCTGTTTGATTTAACGCGTTTCTCCACAACAGGAAGCTAAAATGCTAAAATCTTGAGACATAATCCGTCACTGGAAAACCGCAAACTGACCACAAACAGTAAGAAGTTCCCCGACACGCCTCATCTGTGAGTCACACATCAACTCATTTCTGTAAAAAACAAGTCAAAATCAAGAAGGGACAACATTGTTGGAGCATTTGTGTGTTCACACGTCTGGTGTTTCCTGATGGCGTGACGCTAAGATGGCCACAGACGAGGAAGCGGTTTCACAATCCAGCTGACGGGGTGTTCGCTTTTTTAGATTCAATCCACGGATTAAATCTAAAAACCGTAAGACAGGAAGAAGTGGGAGATCATCAGCTTTTAACTAAAGGTGGGGGCTCCTGCTCTGACCAATACGGGGGTCAGAACCCACAACCAGACCTATAAACGCCATTTAAACGTGAAGCCAGCGTTCATTCACGCCTTGTCCTCCTAACAAGCACATCTGTGCCCCCCCCCATGTCCATTCCCCGGCCTGGAATGACACAAGAAAACAGAACAGAGCCAATCGACTTACAAAGGGTACATAAGACCCCCCCCCAGGTCCTCCCCCACTGCCCATCCCCCATTCTCTCTCTGCCTGGGTGCCGTTTCTAATTCTAGCTCTCCTTTGCATTATGAAAAGGATTTGCCATGGTCCACCCTGCCTCCTGTACGGCAGCCTGGTTGTCTTGTGAGGGCTGGGGGTTGGGGGCACCCATGTGACCCTGAGACACAGAGAGAGAGCAAGGGTGAGAGTCGTTACCCAGCCCCCCACCCCCACCCCCACCCCCACCCTCGCCGCTGTGGAGCGCCGAGGCCTGGCGAGGCCTCCAATCCAGCTCCTCCTCCTCCTCCTCTTC
This sequence comes from Antennarius striatus, assembly GCF_040054535.1. NCBI lineage: Eukaryota > Metazoa > Chordata > Actinopteri > Lophiiformes > Antennariidae > Antennarius > Antennarius striatus. Next base: position 2,777,289 of record NC_090777.1, on the reverse strand, counting down.
CTCCTCCTGCTGCTGCTGCTGCTCTCCAAACTGATTTTTTTTTAAGGTGTGCACATTGATCATGAAGAAACCAACAGTCACCCCCCCCCACACCACCACCACCACCACGACGAGAAGGGTATCAGAGAGTGGAGATAAAAAGAAAGACAGAGCTTACCTCTGTGGATGCATGGCTGCCTGACACACTGTTATGTCAACACTTAGAAAACATGGAGGACACTCTCAGCCCTCGGCCGGGGGAAGGCTCCGCTCTTCAGGCAAGGCGATCAGGCCCCGGCGATGTGAACCCGATCCTGACTGGTCGCTCTCCTCACAGGCAGGATACAAGGCTGCGTCTGATTGGTCAAAATGTTTCCTGAGTAATTATCTTTGTTCAGTGCAGGCAGGGGCAGCACTGCGAGTGTTAGAGCCAGAGGAAAGAAAAAAGAAGCAGAGAGCAAGGCCTGAACGTACAGAACGACACGCTGGAGGAGAATGTTGGACCTTTTTCAGCTTACAGATGTAGATTCAAGCCGTAGTTGTCTCTAAAGAAGGCTGGAAACGTAGGATTGGCAGCATGTCGACTGGGAAGAGCAGGACACCATGGCTTCTCTGCACAAACCTCCATTTTTTTTTTAATATGTGGCGAGGGCCTTTGTTTAAACTCCTCCCTCCCTCGTTGCTGTTTCTGCAGAAACGGCTGTAGCTTCTCACCTATTTTGGCGAATCCGTCTGCAAACATACACAATGTAAAGGAAAGGGGGAGAAGCTAAGCCGTTTTAGGTCACACATGACTCCTGTCACCGTGTGTTAACCACAAACAGAAACATATGTACATATATATATATATATATACATGTGTATAAGCACATGTTACACAAATTGTAGTCAGAATAAAACAGCACACATTAAATATGCATCTCCCTATCGCCTCCTTCTTTCAGCAGCAAATATAAAGCACTGACTTAAAGTGGGCTTAACGTCTCTTTTCTGTACTCGCAAGGATCATTTATAAAAAGACATAGCAGCATCTAGCTCCAGTTTATGTCTTCCCATCCAATAATAGTCAGATATACACTTTGTACTAAAATAGAAAAGACATGATGCCACTATAAATACAACTCTGGGGACACTTACAATGTCATTATTTACCTGAGACAAATTTGACTGCCGAATAAATGATAGCAATGTTTTAACACAGTAATTCATAGTGATGCTGCACCGAGGTATAGTCAGCAATGTTTACTTCTGCAATTATATGTCAGAACACACAAAATACTTATTTTTTTAAATGCTCTAGTCATTGCAGTACAAACTGTATAACTGCCATCGAGTTTACAACGTTAGTTTATTTATTTCTACTACATGTAGTACAAATTACTTTAAAAGCTTTTGGATAAATACGTACAGGGAAATCTGTTAATCCGTTAATATTACGTAACTCTGTTACTATGTAGTACAACATAGCCGTAAAGTGTACATTAGAAAAAAACATTTGCGCCCAACGTGGGGCTCGAACCCACGACCCTGAGATTAAGAGTCTCATGCTCTACCGACTGAGCTAGCCGGGCTGCTACTGCTGGCTAACGTCTTTCCATTCATATAGGTGTGGGTGAGCAGCCCTAGCTGACGTGGTTTTGTCTCGTACTGACCTCTAGCGCCAGCCACATGGAGTTTTGTCTCTACCTACACGATATACATCGAATGGTGACGTTAAACATCACTGGAGACAAGCTAATGAGGAAAACGATTAAACTGTTCAGTGTAATGGAAGTAGCCATATTATGCTACACCAGTGGTTCTATGCTATAATCGTCCGACCACTTTCTTTTTTTGCTCAACATAGTTACTACGAATTAAAATATTAAGAAATCAATCAGATGACGTACCATCATGACGGGCATAAATCGACGACTGAGTGCGCAAAATCCGCTGTAGCACAGGTAGGCTAATGATGTAGCGTCACGTGATCACCTGCAGCCAGTAATGCTCAGGGGGGCGTGTCATCACCAGTTGACACGACGAGTCAAACGTACACAGTGATTCGTGTATTTTCGGCAAAAACACCCGATCGAACCCGGGCTAAGAGCCACTGTGCTATACGCTAACCAAGGCCTCAAGGCAAATTACAGCTAATCATTAAGAACGTTTGGTTCACGTTTGGTTTGTTGCTCAAAAAATTATCACACATATATATATAATAATACTTACCTTACTGCTGTGTTCTTTACGAAGTGTCCATTAATTTGCCATTAAATCTTCGACTTTACCAAGTGTTCCATCACCGTCAGTTTCAAACTGGTAATTAACTAGAATGGGAATATTGTGCTTTAAAGTATACAAACTTTGAATTTCCTGTTATTTATTCAAAACAGCTAACAAATTTTGCCAGATACAATGGAAAACGTACCCACATTATACATATATATGTGTGTGTGTGTGTGTGTGTGTGTGTGTGTGTGTGTGTGTGTGTGTGTGTGTGTGTGTGTGTGTGTGTGTGTGTGTGTGTGTATATAAAGTAAATGTGTGTTTATTAAGTAAAGTAAGTAAAACTCAAGGGATTTCATATTGTTTTTTAACGTTGGACTGGGATTTCCTCTCCTGACGTGGGGCCATGAAGGCACCACGGGCCTGGGTCCTCCTACGTCATCGCCAGTGGGCGGTCCTTGATGGGGTTTTGAAGTGGGAGGGCCCGTCATCTGACTCGAGCAGGCAGGAAAAGAAGTGGGTGTTGCTCCGCGGTGTTTGGTCAGGTGCGATGCGCCTTCATGCTTGTGTCTGAACACATGAGCAGCGGCTTCACGGTGCTAACAGACCGCAGTGGAGCGTTCGGCCCCGGCCAAAATCCACCATACATCGGCTGTGGTGCAGCGGAGGGGGAGTGGAAGCTAGCTCCAAAACCAGCTCGACTCGGCAACGGCAGCCCGGATCCAGAGAGGGGGAGAGCGGTGTCGCTGAGCCATGGGCTTCCGCAAGAAGAACAAGAGCCCGCCGGTGCTGAGCCACGAGTTCGTGATCCAGAATCACGCCGACATGGTTTCGTGCTTGGCCATGATCATCCTCCTCGGCCTGATGTTCGAGGTACTGATGGGATGTAGCCGCTGCTAGCTGCTGCCGCTAGCCGCTGCTAGCTGCTGCTGCTAGCTGTTGCGGCTAGCCGCTGCTAGCTTCCGCGGCTAGCCGCTGCTAGCTGCTGCCGCTAGCCGCTGCTAGCTAACGTGACAGCCGCACTCCGGGTGCAGGGCGCTAGCCTGACTCCTTCCCCTGTCATGTGCTTCACTGATTACTAAAGAAGATGTCGAGGAGGCCGACTAGCTCAGCTAACAGCTCACTTTACCAGTTGGCTGATTCACTTGGTCCACAGCTAGTATGTCCATCGAGCTAGGGGCTAATAGAGTCAGGCTAAGCCCGCATTTGGTCTCCAGCTCTGGGTCAACAAGTCCTGCTTGAATGAACCTAGCAGCTCCAGTAATGACCTGTCCCCACTTAAAGCCGAATTCAATCCAGCTTTAATGTACATTTATATTAAAATGTGGAGCCTCTTCCATCCTGCCCCTGGAGCCCCTCCAGGACCCCCTATTCAACCCCTGGGGGCCCCCTGACACTTACAGGAAGGAGTGGAGACACAACCGTCTGCATGAAATGTTTGACAGGTTCCAGATTAAACACCAGATTTTTATGCCACGCTTGTTTAAAACTAATCTGAGTTCAGTCGATGGGACTTTCTGAGAGGGATGTTAAAAAGTCACAGACAAATCAATGTTCTGTCTTCACCTCGATTCAGCCTGTTATTCTTTCTTTCTTTGTTTTGTAGGTCACAGCAAAGTTCGCCATCATGTTCATCACAGTCCAGTACAACGTAACACAAGTTCACGGTGAGCTGATGGTTCTAATCCCAGTTTTATACGAACCACTCCTTTAGTTTCCCTGTAATGGAGCTTTAAAGTAAATTTACTTCACGGATTAAGATTTTTTTAATCTTAATCTGTTTTTCCGTCCTTTTGCTTGTAGGTGAGACATCAGTTGTCTTTGGTGGGGCTGGTTCTTCACCAAGTTAGAGATTAAAATAGACGTTATTTATATTTTTATATCAGCAGAAAGTGGATCCACATCCACCATTATGGAAAATCGTATTTTTGATAACCATTAATCAACTGATGCTGATCAGGTGACGTCATGTCACCTGATCAGTGTTTAGAAATGAGGTGGGATTATTTGATCTGAGATGAACGTGGTTACGTTGATGACATCATAATGTGTGTGCGTGATGGAGTGATGAAACACGATCTCTGCGGGTGATTTTGTACTTTTATTTTTCTCCTTGTTGTTTTTTTTCAGATGAGAAGAGTGAGCCGGTGAACCTTTACCAGTACGGCCCTAAAGATGTGGCCACTGTGTTTTTCTATCTCCTCATAGCCGTCATTCTTCATGCCTTGATCCAAGAATATATCCTCGATGTGAGTATATATATAATATATATATATAATCTGTCAAAAGATTTTTTTAAAAAGAACCGCATTTAAAAAAATACCTTCAATAAAAGACAGGATGCCACCTTTTCTTTCCTGAACGTCACATCAACGCGTTGGCGTGTCGACCGATGTTCTGGTGTCGTTCCAGAAAATGAACAGGAGGTTACACCTGTCCAAAACCAAACACAGCAAATTCAACGAGTCTGGACAGCTGGCAGCGTTCTACCTGTTCTCCTTCGTCTGGGGCTGCAGCATCCTCACAGCGGTACCGGGGGAGGGGTCGGGGGTCACCGTAACACATTGGTCCCACAATGCACCAGCCTTCATCTCATGGGCCTCTTCTTCTCTTTCCAGGAGGATTTTGCCACAAATCCGACCTTCCTGTGGGAGGGTTACCCACACACTCAAATGGTGTAAGTAAAGATGGCTAGACTCACACACACGCAGACACACACACACACACACACACATACACACACACACACACACAAACATCATAAATTTAGGATTAATCCCACAAACGCGTCACAGATTTAAATGAGTTCCATCATGGAGGTGTAGATAAACCTCGTTTTTACGTCTTTAACCAGTTCCAAGAGATGTTAGTTGAATGAACTCGTCTCCAGACTAAACTGTAGATAACTATTACTAGTTCTGTACTGGACTTTATTAAGGAATGTATTTTTAATAATTTTTGGTTAATATGAATCTATTTTAAACTGACAGGTTTTATTTTTCAATATCGTCCAGAAAAACCGTCTTTTATTTTGATTTATTGTACAGTAACTTGCGTGTTTTTAAGGGTTTACTAGTGATTTTATGATTCTAATATTTGTGGCAGACAGACGTAAAGCGGAGGAAAATGAAGCAAAATTGATTTTTATTTTTATTAAACCCAACTTAGAACGACGTAACTTCCACTTTGTGTTGACTTTTGACCTCTACCTCTAAGTGTATGATCCCAATGTGTTCAGACGCACCTTATTGTTTTAGAAAGTTCTGCCTGGAGCTTAACTGTTGGATTTCTGTTTTGGACTCTTAACCTCTGTACAATCTGCCCTCTGTCCAGTTTTCAGGTCAAGTTCTTCTACATTTGCCAAATTGCCTATTGGCTCCATGCACTTCCTGAGCTGTACTTTCAAAAAGTACGAAAGGTGAGGTGGGGGAAGAAAAAAACAACTTGACACGACTGTAGAATGAATCTAACTTGTTCAAGTTTCTGTTTATTGGCTTCTGCTGTGTGAAACTCTTGATGCAGGTTTGGCTGACGCTGCACTGCGATGCGCCTTCACACACTCGTCCTCCTCCCTTTGTGGTTTAAATACTTTAGTGATGATGAAGCGTTTTTACATTTCCAAAGCGGTGATGTTTTGTAATCGTCAGTGTCCGTCTGTTCGTCTTGCAGAGGGAAAGATGGAACTAAAAGCACGTTACTCAGGCACTATTCTAACTCTCCTGTTTGTGCAGGAGGACATCCCTCGCCAGCTCTACTACATCTGCCTTTATGTTGTCCACATCACTGGTGCCTACGTCTTAAAGTGAGTATCCCACGGTTAATGCAGCAATCCCTCGCTTCTTCACGCTTCAAGATGCGCGGCTTCACTCCATCTGGGTGTGTGTGTGTCGGCGCTGACGCTCACGTTGTCGTCCCCCAGCCTCCACCGACTGGGCCTGGTGCTGCTGGTCCCTCACTACCTGGTGGAGCTGCTGTTCCACGCCTCACGCCTCTTCTACTTCAGCGACGAGAACAAGCAGAAGGGGTATTTCATTTCAACCGGGGCCTGATGGATGTGGGTCCTTCCCGATCTGATGCGATCTTCTTTATCTCCTTGGCAGCTTCACCCTGTGGGCGCTGCTCTTCGTCATCGCCCGACTCCTCACCCTCACACTCTCAGTCCTGACGTTTGGCTTCGGGCTGCCCCGTACAGAAAACCAGGGCTTTTCTCTAGCAGAAGGAAACTTCAATGTGCTCACTATAAGGCAGGTCCAAATGTCTCAAAACTACTAATTTACACAAAAGTTGAATTTTCCAATTGAAATAATCCGATTTTCTCACTCAGACGTCCTGAAATGTGTCCTCCCTCCCCTCAGGATGACTTGCCTGGCGGCGATCTGCCTGACGCAAGCTTGGATGATGTGGAAATTCATTAACTTTCAGTTGAAAAAGTGGAGGGAGCACAGCCAGAACCAGGCCTCCAAGAAGAAGACGGTCAGCCCGAAGAGCAAACCCCACAAACGGGATCCAGCCAGGGGTGAGTGTTCCAGACCCGCAGCGTCACACACTTCCTGTCACGCACTCCGTACCGCTCTTCAAACACTGTTCTCATTTGCGTGCGTCTTTGACGCACATTTTTTTGACACACGATGATCGTGTGGGCTTCAAATGCACGTCCGTTCAAAAAAAACATTCACAATTTTTCCATTTCTCTACTTCAATTTATAACCCAGAAATCTCCGTTATGTTTTGATTTCTAGCGCGAGTTTCTCGTCACAAAACTCTTTATTAAAATCGACCAATCAGCAACAGGTGTGCTGGTTTTAACGCTGCAGCGAGAGAGGAGTTAGTTCGACCCCCCAGAGAACAAGAAGAGTTCTGTTGGGTTTGTCTGTCTGTTAAAACGCTTTGGAACGTCTGCTGGTGGGATTAAGAGATAGACTAATAAAGGGTGATTGATTGATTGATTGATTATCACCATGCCTCCGAAAAACATGCAAAAGTTGGAGAAAAACCAAGTGACAATGAGTGAAAAACAATCAAAAGTTAATGGAGAAAAAGAGACAGATATTACTACAGATATTCCTGCAGATATTCCTGCAGATATTCCTACAGATATTCCTACAGATATTACTACAGATATTACTACAGATATTCCTACAGATATTACTACAGATATTACTACAGATATTACTACAGATATTACTGCAGATATTCCTACAGATATTCCTACAGATATTCCTACAGATATTCCTACAGATATTAATACAGATATTACTACAGATATTACTACAGATATTACTAAATGTGTGTGGAGGTTCTTGGTTCAGTGTCCACAGGAGAAAATATGAATTAAAAGGAAAAGAAAACTATTGAGTGAAAAGCAAAAGTACGAAAAAAAAACCTTCCTTTTTTTTTATTTTTAAAAGTGTTTTTTAAATGACTACCAGGCTTTAACATTTTGATAAAAGTAATACATATAATTTTACTTTTTTTCTTTTTCTTTTTTTACTTAAACAGTTATGATGTTATTGATAAAATCATTTAAATTAACAGTTTTAGTTTTTATATTGTACTATTGGTTAAACTCAATCCTTGCGTCGCTTCTACCGTATATTCTGTTGTTACTTTTGGGATGCACACATTTTTCTTGAAGCGCATCCCAGGGATGCACTACTTTCTGGTTGTAAAATGAACTCTGTTTGTATCTCAAACTGCTTCCTCTTCTCCTAGGAGGGGCCACCAACGGAGTCGTGTCGTCCGACGATAAAACGTCGCCACGGGCCAGAAAGCTCAAAGCGTCGTAGAGACGGAGGAGGAAACAAACTGCCTGAGGGAGTTCTGATGGTCTGATGTTTATATCTCCACGCAACTTCAAATTTCGTCTCCTTGCTCTCCAAATCAAATGGTTGTCCCTGTGCGGGGTGGGGTGGGGACGCCGCTTTGAAAACGTTCAGTGTTACCGTCAGCTGGGGCGTCTGAAGGACGTTGGTTCTGATGCTTTAACAGGATGGATTCAGCTCTTAAAAAAAGTGTCCTTTCTTGTGTAAAACTACAATTGCAGCAGTGAATCTTGGGTAATTTGACCAGGAGCCATTAGCATCGCCGTACCTTAACAAGCAAATTCTGACTTTAATGTAAAGTATTAACGTACAGACTACATGTACAGGCTAGCAGTTTTCACTCCCTGATTATTCTCGGCGTCTGAAATCCTTCGTGTCAGAGAGTTGAGGCGACTTTAGAATTTTCCTCGGCTTCTATTTCTAACCTGGTCGATCGACTTCAGTCAGATCTCCAACGGCATGATGGGAAACCCAAAAAACAACACATCTGATGCCTCCGGTGACGTCGGTGCATGATGGTTTAAAACTTTATGGGTAGTTCCTATAGCGTCTCTCCGTCTCTTACACACACACACACACACACACACACCAGAGCACTCGGTGGCCTTTTTTACAACTGCTGCAAAAGGTTTGCGTTATTTATTTTTGCCATTTATTACCGTCAATGTTTTTTTGTTTTTTTTTATGGTTTAGAGGAGCTGGAACCAGCAGACACAGCGGAACGCAGCCGACTGCGTTCAGTTCATCCAAACCATTGAATCAAGTGTCCTTAGTGTGTGTGTGTGTGTGTGTGTCTGTGTGTGTGTGCGTGTCTGTGTGTGTGTGTCTGTCTGTGTGTGTGTGTGTGTGTGTGTGTGTGGGCATGAAAGACGATGAGGATGGCGATGAAGATGTTTATTTTGCTCGTCTTGTTAGAAATAAAAAAAAACTTTTGCCTGCGTGCGGAGCATGACGCGACAATCTCTTCATGGATTCTGACCCCTTTCGTTGTTTGATTCCCTTTGCCCCCCCCCACATGCTTGTGTATGTAACACACTGAATTGTGGGTCGGTGGACATTCTATGGGTTGCTCAGTGTTTGTGTTCCATCTCTCTGGTCGCCTTTCTCCTTCCCGGAACATTGGGGGGGTCCTTTTTGTCTGTGTGGCGGTGTCATGTGAAAGGGGGGGGTGGGACAGAGGACTCCTGTACCAGCCTGTTATTAAACTGTCTCAGATGTAAAAGAAAAGCTGAATTACACTGTAAGAAAATACGTGTCAGATTTTTAAGCTATTTTTCTAGAAGCAAAAACTGTTGACATGAATTCATGACACACGCGTGACGATTGGTTTTGCATCCATATTGACAAGTTGTTTTTTTTTAAATATATATCTATATAAATATATATGAATGGAGCTTTACTGAACTGTTAGTGTGAGTATGCATTGTGGTATGAGTGTCAAACTTTATTTAGCCTGATTTAATTCAATATTATGGCCTTAGACAGAATTAAACGTGCTGAACAGCTCGTCGGCGTGACGACGGCTGTCACGGCTGAGACACGGCGATGCTTATACTATCATTAACACGTCAGTATCGCCTTCTACTACCTGATAACACGTCCACATATAGAACCAACGACAAAACCAGTCGGACACTCTGCATTTGGTGCCCCCCCCCCTTCGCTTTGAGACACAATAGTCTGTATAATCCCACAGGAATGCACTTTTATTTTATTTTTTTGGCATAATATGCATCCGAGCACCGTAACACGCCGTTTCTGCAGTGATCCTACAAGTCTGAGTCAAAAGCGTGCATCTTGAAAACTTTTTTTTAAATGACTTGCAATGATTCTCCTGTATGTCCGGCCTCTAGGTGGCGATGATGCATTTAATGTCCATGAGTTCACGTAAAGAATTTAAAAAAAAAAAAAAAAAAAAAAGCCTGTACAGCAGAGACACACGTTTCTTGTGTTCTATGAATTCATCATGAATCGGTCTCTATCTGTTCTTCTTTTTCGTTGCTTGTTTGTGGATTTTTCTTTTTCCTGTACGATGTCTCTGAACTTCTGATGATATTTATGCAAATTTTGTGTTGTTTTCATTTTTCTTTGTCACTATTTTTTTATTTCATGTTCAAATAAAGCTTATATTCATTACACAAGTCGGTCAAACGTTTTGGGTTTTTTTTTGTGTGTTTTGTAACGTGCTGACCGCCGGATGACTTGTAGAGTGGTTTCCATGGAAACCACACTAAAAACACATGCCATTTTCATGATGCACAGAAAATTGTTGTACCTGGTATATAATTAACGGTGAGGTGAAACCTCTCGTAGGTGCCTGCAGCCCGTCTCTTTTCATCAGCCCACCTATTAAACTCGAGGATGGATTTTTGGAGACCTACTTTTTAGAAGATATCCTCCACTGATGCTTCCAGTGTGTTTGCTTGATTGCCACCAGGGGGCAACAGTGAGGAGCTTGCCTGAGGGACAGAGGTAGTCTGCAGGGGCAAATCTGCAAACAGACCTGCATTAATAAATCACCAGTCAGAGTGAGGAAGACCGAGACGTTGTTCGTGTGCAGCCGAACGCTTTGGAAGACATTTGTTGTTTTAAAAATGTTACTCAGGGCGGATTAATCCACACATCTCAGCTGAGTGGCTCCTACCTTGACAAGGCGGGGCGTTGTGAAGATGACATCTGCTTCTGTGGATGAGGAAGAGGAAGATGAAGCGAGAGCAGACACTTGCTGCTAAATGTGTTGTCTCAGAATAATCGCTGTTCTGTGTGTAATCAGACAGCGTGATGGATAAGTGGGTACCGGAGAGGCAGGATGGAGCTCTGCAGGGTCAGCACAAGGACAGGAGTTCACACACACACACACACACACACACACACACACACACACACACACACACACACCACCATGATGGCTGCATCCCCATCCTGAATGACCTGACCCCTGTGCTTCAAAAGCAAACTTGAAGAAAGAATCTAATAGCAGGAGAGGGGGAAAAAAAATCACCATCCTGCCCCTTTCTTTTTGTTTAATTCCTCCCCTTCATTCAATGAGGATAAATCTCCCCCTGAATCGTCAGTATTATGTGTAATTTCCATATAAATTAGCTTCATTAAAAGGGGAGTACTCTCTTATTTAACGAAGCTCATTTGAAATTCTGTATTTAATAAGACATGCAATCACAGACTTGCAGACTAATAGCCAACAATTAGCAGGACCGGGGCGTGTGCACGTGTGCACGTGTGCACGTGTGCACGATGCTCCTGTGTGTTTGTGATCCTTCACTATCTTCGTCTCTCAAGTGTTATTTTCATTGATTGTCACAAATGAGCTCATTGTGCAGCGGCTCCCCCAGCGCTGATCCGTGAAGCACCGGTGGAGATCTGAGGCGTCCGTGACCTGGAGAGCCGGCAGACGAGGGGGGAGTGTCCGAGGCGAGCGATAGAGCAGGTGCAGAGGCCGGTGAAGGACGAAGAGCGTGGAAAGGGAGGAAACATCTGGACGGGTCAGAGGCATCATGGGAATGAAAAGCAGACGTGAGAGAAGAGGAAAGGAGGGAGAGCAGATGGGGGGGGGGTGTGTCGAGAGGAGGGCAGTGGTTTACAGGAGAGATGAGCAGCGAAGACGAGGAGGTGAGGAAGAGGAGAGCGATGCAGCGCTATGTCAGGGTCCAAATGAGACGCTGCTAATGGAAAACATAAAGAAAGGAAAGGAGGAATTAAGAACCTCAACAAGAGTGAGATGAATAGGAGAATAAACGTCTGGATGGGGGGAGGATCTGAGAAGAGTAGCCCCTCCCACCCTGATTCACTAGCATGTAGTATGTCTATGGTTATGTCTGTAGGGTTATGGCTGCAGGGTTATGTCTGTATGGTTACGTCTGCAGGGTTATGTCTGCATGGTTATGTCTGTATGGTTACGTCTGCATGGTTATGTCTGTATGGTTATGTATGTATGGTTATGTCTGTAGGGTTATGTCTGCATGCTATGTCTGTATGGTTATGTCTGTATGTTTATGTCTGCAGGGTTATGTCTGCATGTTATGTCTGCATGGGTATGTCTATGGTTATGTCTGTATGGTTACGTCTGCATGGTTATGTCTGTAAGGTTATGGCTGCAGGGTTACGTCTGTATGGTTATATCTGTAGGATTATGGCTGCAGGGTTATGTCTGCATGGTTATGTCTATGGTTATGCCTGTATGGTTACGTCTGCATGGTTATGTCTGTATGGTTAAGTCTGCATGTTATTTCTGTACGGTTATGTATGTATGGTTATGTCTGAAGGGTTATGTCTGTATGGTTACGTCTGCATGGTTATGTCTGCATGGTTATGTCTACAGGGTTATGTCTGTATGGTTACGTCTGCATGGTTATGTCTGCATTTTATGTCTGCATGGTTATGTCTATGGTTATGTCTGTATGGTTACGTCTGCATGGTTATGTCTGCATTGTTATGTCTGCAGGGTTATGTCTGTATGTTATGTCTGTATGGTTATGTCTGTATGGTTATGTGTGCAGGGTTATGTCTGTATGGTTAAGTCTTTATTTTATGTCTGTATGGTTATGTATGTATGGTTATGTCTGTAGGGTTATGTATGTATGGTTACGTCTGCATGGTTATGTCTGCATGGTTATGTCTACAGGGTTATGTCTGTGGGGTTATGTCTGTATGGTTACGTCTGCATGGTTATGTCTGCATGCTATGTCTGTATGGTTATGTCTGTGGGGTTATGGCTGCAGGGTTATATCTGTAGGATTATGGCTGCAGGGTTATGGCTGCAGGGTTATGTCTGCATGGTTATGTCTATGGTTATGCCTGTATGGTTACGTCTGCATGATTATGTCTGTATGGTTAAGTCTGCATGTTATGTCTGTACGGTTATGTATGTATGGTTATGTCTGTAGGGTTATGTCTGTATGGTTACGTCTGCATGGTTATGTCTGCATGGTTATGTCTACAGGGTTATATCTGTATGGTTACGTCTGCATGGTTATGTCTGCATTTTATGTCTGCATGGTTATTTCTATGGTTATGTCTGTATGGTTACGTCTGCATGGTTATGTCTGCATGCTATGTCTGTATGGTTATGTCTGTATGGTTATGTCTGCAGGGTTATGTCTGCATGTTATGTCTGCATGGGTATGTCTATGGTTATGTCTGTATGGTTACGTCTGCGTGGTTATGTCTGCATGGTTATGTCTGCATTGTTATGTCTACAGGGTTATGTCTGCATGGTTATGTCTGCATTGTTATGTCTACAGGGTTATGTCTGCATGTTATGTCTGTATGGTTATGTCTGTAGGGTTATGTCTGTATGGTTATGTCTGTAGGGTTATGTCTGTATGGTTACGTCTGCATGGTTATGTCTGTATGGTTATGTCTGCATGTTATGTCTGTATGGTTATGTCTGTAGGGTTATGTCTGTATGGTTATGTCTGCAGGGTTATGTCTGCATGTTATGTCTGTATGGTTATGTCTGCATGGTTATGTCTGCATGTTATGTCTGTATGGTTATGTCTGTAGGGTTATGTCTGTAGGGTTATGTCTGTAAGGTTATGTCTGTATGGTTATGTCTGTATGGTTATGTCTGTATGGTTGTGTCTAAAGGGTTCAGTTCTGATCTTAATTCTGTCCTCAGAATAAAGAGAGAATTCTGAGTCTTGTAACAATTCTGAGAATAAAGTCAGAATTCTGAAATATTGAGACTGATGTCTGAATTCCGGGATTAAAGTTTCTGAGATTAAAATCAATCAAAATTCTGTTAATATTTTTTTATAATCTGTTCTATAAATGTAATCATATCTATTTAAACCTGATTGAATAATTATTATTATATTATCTTCATGTATATTGTGTTCTTGTCACTTTTCAGTCTTCATACCTCACTTCTGTGGTCAGAACTTGTCCTGTCGTCTCCTACATTCTAAGTGACGCACAACAAACTGTGTGCTAATAAAACTGTGACGGTCCTCCATCCACAGCGTCACGCTCTGACGCACTAAAACTGTTAATTAATACAGTTAACTGACGCTGCTTCGACTCTGTGACTCTGTTATGTTCGTGCACCTTTTTCATCACATCAGGTTTAATTTGGTGCCGTTTTCATTCTCTTTATGCTTCCAGCTACACTTTGCAATCCACCAAAAGATGGACAATAAGTACTGTAATAATTTGGTTTCAAATATTTGTAGAAATGCAACCTGAAGCCAGCTGGCTATGGAAAACCAATTCTACTGTTTCCCTCTGCTGGGATCAGTCCTAACAAATTAAAGTTTGTCGCTCCGAAAAGCAATAGCAGCACATTCCCTGAAAAACAGTGTTCACAGATACCCTCAAGAGTTATTCCTGTTTCTGAAGAACATGTTTAAACACAATTATTTGCAAACAAATGTCTGAAGCACTAAATTCTAACAATAATCCAATTTCAGCTTTGCCGTTTGTGATCATTTTGAAACGGATACTCAGTCTGGTGTTTTTAATAATCAAACTCCGCCAAGAAGAACTCGTCTCTAAACAAGGATCACGCCGGCGGTTTCTCCTGCTTTAGCCCAATTATTACCAACAGATTTTATATCACTGCCTCTCCAAATCATATTAGTGTTGTAGGATTCTGAATCTCAAGGAGGCATTAGTTTCCTCTCATTTAGTGTGGAGCAAAAATCAGCTTTTATATCAAATTCTAAAACACACTTCCAGCCAAAAGTTCATTTGTGATGACCTGAAAAAGTCCAAACCGAATGTTTGCTGCGCTGAATGATGAATAATTTGAAGGAAACAATTTATGAGATGAACGCCTTTACATGATGTTTGTGTGAAACTTCACTGACTTTGGTTTTTCACATCTCCGTGTGGTTTCTTACATTACACTGTTTTTGGCAGAAGCTTAACCTCTAATCATTAATTCATCTGAATTTATTAAACTGGTCTCTGAGATGACAGTCTAGTCTTCACTTTATTCAGTTTTCTCATTTCTGTGAAACACTTGCAAGAAAAGGTGCACATCATCATCATCATCATCATCATCATCATCATCATCATCATCATCAGACTGGTAGGTCCTGATGACATCATCCGATCCCTGATGGTGAAACTTTTAAATATAATTTAATAGAATATAATACAATAATTTCAACGGTCGTCCACGTGTCACATCCCAGAATGATCCACACGGCTGTCGTCCTGGAGACAGTCGGTACAAGGAGGAGGAGGATTTTGCTGCTGATGGTGTAAAGAGTTCGACGCTCCTCTCGTGTCACCTGAGAAAATTCTACACTTGTGTGTTTTTTGTCACGTCTGCAGATGTTACAGATTTAATACATTAATGATCATTAAAAGATAATGAGGAACAAAATCCAGTTTATTCTCATGTCACATAAACCAGCTGCATTTTCCGTTTCCACGTGTTTGACAGAATTACTTGTTTAAATCTAACTTCCTGTCTTCACTTCTTTTAGATAAATAACAGCAATTTAGTTTTCACACTTCCCATCAAATGTGCTCTGATTTCTTTTTCAGGTGACTTAAAACGTCTAAAGATGCTTGGCTTTCTTTTTCAGAAGAAGCTTCTGAAGGTTTTCATCCCTTTATTCCTCCGTTCAGTTTTATTCTGATGAATTATTCCACATCCATGATGATAATGGACCTGAACCTTCTCCACAGCTCTGTTTCTCTCCATCTCTGTCCTCCACTCTTCCGTTCCCAGTCCAACTAGTCTACTCCACCTTCTTTAACTTCATCCGTGTTCCCGCTGCACCACTTTCTCTCCTCCTCCATCACACTGACATCCACACTTGCTTCTTCTCTCCCCTCTCCTCCATCACGCTGACAACTCCACACTCCTTTTCTCTCCTCTTTCCATATCCTGTGTTTCTTTAACACATAGATTTTTTTTTCTCCAGCTACAGTATCCCCTTCATTTCTTGTCAAAAAGCACCATTTGCAATCATCTGATATCTATCCTGTCTCCTCTCCTCTTTAGCTGCTTTAAGCTAAACTCCATCTCATCATCTCGTCTCAGTCCTCCGTCACCTTCCTGTTCTCATCTTCTTTCATTCCCGCTGTCATTGACACTACAGGAGCCACTCACTGTGTGTGTGTGTGTGTGTGTGTGTGTGTGTGTGTGTGTGTGTGTGTGTGTGTGTGTGTGTGTGTGTGTGTGTGTGTGTGTGTGTGTGTGTGTGTGTGTGTGTGTGTGTGTGTGTGTGTGTGTGCGCATCCCTCTATCTGTGCTCCAGTTCTCCTGGCGTCGCCATAGTGACGGACTTTAGTGCTGTCTGTCCCTGCCTTGTATGTCTTGGCAGCAGTCGGGGCGCCGGGGCCGACCTTTCCTGGTTCAGGGGCCACCCGGCCCTGCCAGCTCACATATGGGGCCCACATATGGAGACCTGGAGGGGGGACCAGAAGCCGGGGCCCTGGAATAAAAAAGCTGCAGGATGTGAAGCAGAATATTCTAATTCTTTACTCATGAACTGATTTGATAATAAATTAGTTATAACCAGTGTAGTTTTTCTTTAATTTCCAGATTACTATTACAAGCTTTTACAAACTCCTTATGAGATGAAATGAGACGCAAAGAAAATGTGGAAAATATGTACAACATAAGATTTACTCATCAGACAAGTTTTTTTTTTTTTAAATCTCGGTTATTGTGGAATATTTGAATAATTTTACCTCCTTTTTTCTTTTCAAATATATTCAAACAAGCCACATAGATCTGGGGAAAAAACATTCATTATTAAAATAAAATAGGAGCATAATTACGGGATTATTTTACTATAATTGGTCACCCACCAACGTCCCAGTTAGAATAAACTGTGTTTTTGTCAGTGTTCATCTCTGTTCGTTTTAACGCCTGTTGAACGGTTCAGGTGTTATTTTCTATTATTTTCTATGATTGCAGGCGTCGCTGCTTCCCGTTAAACGTGTCCGGTCCCATCCGGTAAAACCGAGCAGCGGGTGATGAGGATGAATCGTGTGAATGACCGTCTGTCTGCTTTTACGCGCGGTCGCCGTGACATTTATTTTGTAATCCGTGACGATGACGCGACGCAAAAAAAAAAAACACCAAATGACGACGACCTGTGGTTAACCTGTGATGGACTGCAGCAGAGCTACAGACAGAAATGAGGAAATAACTGGGGGGGGATCAACTTAAAGGACAGAAAAACAGGTTTTAAATGGATTTACGCGCGTTTTGGAAGCGAAAAAGCCGCGATGAACGAGCGCACAAACGTGGTTTCCTGCTTTTATTTATGAAGAAATATTTTTTGCACGCATTCCGGCTGACGGTTGGAGAATGAAGAAAAATTTTAAAACACAACGAGAAAATAAATGAGAACGTTTTTAAACCCGACGCGTCGTCGCGCTGAAGTTTGGCCCGCGTCCCCTCCTGTAGTCCAACCAGAAAGTTTCCAACCAAATCAAACAAACACGTCGGTTTACTTTACTAACACACACACACACACACACACACACACACACACACACACACACACAACACACACACACACACACACACACACACACACACACACACACACAAACACACACACACACACACACACACACACACACACACACACACACACACACACGTTGACGTTCGTCTGGAGCTGCTAGACGGGCAGCGCCCCCCCCCCCCTCCGCCTCTCTATCGCCTCTGCCCCCCCCACTCCCCCCGCCCCCCCCACCCCCCGCCCCCCGCCCCCCCCGCCCTGAGGTGGTGGCGTCAGCTGCTTGTAGTCCGTTTCCGCCTTGGACGCGCCAGACGCAGGCGCGACGCTTCGCTGTAAAAGAACTCGCTTACCCAGAAGCCACCGCGTTGCCTCAACTTCCAGAACTGGCTCCTCGGGCTTCGGGGACTATTTCCCATTTAAACAAACAGTGCCGAAGATGGCGGAGAGTTAACGGTGAGAAGAACAAATTAGCGCGCAGACCAGAGGGAAACGTCCGCAAGGTAAGCCCGCAAACTGCGCGCTCCCGCCGCCCCTGCGCTCCGTCTGCGGGGGGCAGCGGGACGCCGAAACGCAGCGATCCGACCGCGGATCCCGGCGGCGCAGAATACTGGCACAGGCTCGGTGCTGGGGGGCGCACGGTGCTGGGGGGCGCACGGTGCGTGCGGAGCGGAGATGCGGGGACCTGTTTGCGGTAGTTTCTTTTTGGTGTGCATGCGTGATGTGGTGCGTTCGCGCTGCAAAGCGAGCGGATCCGCGGCGCGGATCGTGCGGGATGGTCCGTTTTACGCGCAGGCTGGCGGAGCCCCCGCGTCAGCGGCGCAACACGGTTCATCCGGAGACTCGGGGGGAGTTGACACACACACACACACACACACACAGACGCACGCAGTTTAACGCACACGTGCCCACGGACACACACACACACACACACACACACACACACACACACACACACACACACACACACACACACACACACACACACACACACGTAAGCTATCGTGAGGTGTTTTCTCTCCCGGTTGTCTCCGCCTGAAAACGGCGCTACAGCTGATCCCGACGCTGGCGCAACGTGTGTGTGTGTGTGTGTGTGTGTGTGTGTGTGTGTGTGTGTGTGTGTGTGTGTGTGTGTGTGTGTGTGTGTCATTTACATGATGTTTGAGACTTGCTGTCGGTTCTGGTTCTGGAGGAACCCGGACGATGTCTGTCCTCTGCCGCTCGGCGCGCGTCACGCAGGAACATACATGTGAAACATACATGTGAAACATACATGTGAAACATACATGTGAAACATACATGTGTCATGAATGTGTGAAACAAACGAGGGAACGGTCACACACCGTCTGCTTCACGCTGTGTGTCTGCAGGGGGCAGTAACGTGGCCCCACGCACATCCACGGACTGTAACCCCGAAGGTCCGGTGTGTGTGTGTGTGTGTGTGTGTGTGTGTGTGTGTGTGTGTGTGTGTGTGTGTGTGTGTGTGTGTGTGTGTGTGTGTGTGTCACCATGTCCTTGAGCCGTCCTCCTATGTGACTCTGGGTAATAGAGTTTCCTGTTCATTGTGTGTAAACAGTATTTGAATGGAAGTCAAGGAGATGGTTTGTGCTCATGCGCACAGGTGAGGGGTGTCAGATGGGTGGTGGGGGGTCACACTACGGGTGGATGGGGGTGCAGCTCGGGGGGCCTTTATGGCATCAAATAGTCTCGTTTTTTTATTACAGCCCAGCCTCTTTCCCTCGCCCTGCCGTTCACATCGGTTTGATCCTGATCCGTTCACATCGGTTTGATCCTGATCCGTTCACATCGGTTTGATCCTGATCCGTTCACATCGGTTTGATCTGGATCCGTCCACTTCGGTGTGATCCTGATCCGTTCACATCGGTTTGATCCCGATCTGTCCACGGAATCATTTACGTCACAACAGGTTCATGTTGTCACAACATCTACTAGTGTTTCACCTGAAGGTGAAGGTGTGAACGAGGGTCTTCCTGGTGTCGTTGACCTGGTGATGATCTGGTGTGAATCTGAATTGACCTGTTTTCACCGTTCACACGTCTCTATTAAACCTCTTTTCTCCTGTGATGTCCTGAAAGCTGTAAACATCCAATCCATCCTGATTGGTTCCTCTTGATGGTTCTGGTGTCACACTTGTGGGTTATCTGCTCAGGTAGAGGGGCGTGGCATCGATAAACCACGCCCCCCCGTGACAGGTTTACAGTCTGAATCTTGGACACGCGCTGCGACCTGGATGCTTTCTGCTGGGCGGCGGCCACAAGGCTTTAGTGGATGGCGGGATGAAGGCTTGGAGGGGGGGGTGACAGTGATCCATGATGTTTGCTGAATGGAGCTGGGGGGGGAGGGGACAGAGGTTAGCAGGGGATGCTGGTGACTGGGTCAGGCGCTGGGGGCAGGGCTCACTGAAGCTTATCGGGAGGGAGGCGGGACCTGGCTCGCTAATGGGAGGAGCTGTGGGGGGGGGCGTGGACCCAAGAGGGCGGGGCTCAGGTGGAGCCTCATGCTGGAACTCCACCTGGCATTTGGTTTGGGTCCATTGGTGATCGTGTTTCTGCCCGACACAACCCGACACAATGCATTGTGGGGGATTTGTTGAACGTCCTCGTTCCAGTTTGTTGAATTAATCTGTTGTCCTGTTGGTTTCCTGTGTGCAAAAATGTTCTCAGTTAAACGTCAGTTTTCCGAAAATAATACACAGAAAAAACAAAAATCAAGTTCACATAATTTTACTCCACTTTACGTCAGTCTGCCACAAATATTAGATTCATAAAATCACTAGTTAACTGTTAAAAACGCATAAAATTATGTTATTGTAAAATAAATCAGAATGAAAACATATAATATATTATTTGCCCTTAGCAACCCCCGTGACCTACAAGAGGAAGAGGAGCTGAAGACGAGACGGAGACTTTTTTTATTCTGTACTATATTAAAAAATAAAAATTTAATCGTTCATCAGCTTAAAATAAATTCATATTAACCAAATATTATTAAAATGCATACATTAATAAAGTTAAGCACTAGAACTCAAGAAGCCTCTTGGATCGGAGATGGAAGATCTTCAAGAAACTTTCTTAAAGTCCAGTGGATTGATTTAAAAAGGTTTGGAGAACTGATACCTGGGGAACACACACACACACACACACACACACACACACACACACATTTTGTCTAATCTACAACAAATAAAAACAGACAAACAAACACATGATGTCACGCTTCAGGCTACAAACAGACCGATGGGCGTGTCTCAAACGTCTCACCTCCGATCTTAAACTGATGGCATCAGAATCTATTTATTAAAAATAGATTCTGAATGTCAGTCCTGTTTGTGTTCTGTTGGGTCCATTTCATCATGTTCAGAACTTTTTACCCCCCCCATTACGGCGGGCCCCTGGGGTCAGGACCCCCAGAACCAACTTAGCCGTAAAGTGATCAGGAGGCGACGCTTTGCTGCCGCTCTGATAGCGAGTCAGTTGACAGGGGAATTATGTGTCGGGTTTAACTTTGACACCCAAATAAGATCAATTTTATCGCACAGCAAACACTTTGAAACCAGAAATACTGGCCACATCCAATTAAAAAAAACCCACACATCTTGTCTGCTCTCAAGGCTCTCGGTGCGTCGTTCCACTCCGCTATCAATGAAAGCTCTTCAGCGTCTTTTCAAACCTTTAGAGTTTTATTGAGCAGCAGAGGAATAAGCTTCTCCTGGAGTGTTATAGATCATCTCCGTTACACATTGATTCCGTTGTTTTTATCGCTAGAAAGACGTCCACAAGTCCTCGACCCTCAGATGAGCCCTAAAAGACGGGATTCCATTAATAATGCAGACACAACTTCATTGACGGTTCAGCGGGGAGATGACAGTAGAAGAAGAAACGACTCGTCCGTGTTGAAAATAGCGTTAGAATAATAGAACATTATTTAGCGGAATGAAATCACACACACAAAAAAACAAAACACACACACACACACACACACTGTGTGTGTTTAGAGTCAGAAACAGTCGTAGCAATAATAGATGGAACAGATGAAGCTGAGGATAATAAACGTCACCGCCAACTTTTAATGCATCTCTGAGTTCACCTGTTAAGGTTATTCCATTTAATCCCGAAAACAAGTCAAATCTACATTTTCTCTTTTTTTAGTTATGCCTAGTCCAGGATTATATGTAGGCCTAGTCTAGGATTATAGGGTAGGCCTAGTCTAGGACTATAGGGTAGGCATAGTCTAGGATTATAGGGTAGGCATAGTCTAGGATTATAGGGTAGGCCTAGTCTAGGATTATAGGGTAGGCCTAGTCTAGGATTGTAGGGTAGGCCTAGACCAGGATTATAGGGTAGGCATAGTCTAGGATTATAGGGTAGGCATAGTCTAGGATTATAGGGTAGGCATAGTCTAGGATTATAAAGTAGGCCTAGTCTAGGATTATAGGGTAGGCCTAGTCTAGGATTGTAGGGTAGGCCTAGACCAGGATTGTAGGGTAGGCATAGTCTAGGATTATAGGGTAGGCATAGTCTAGGATTATAGGGTAGGCCTAGTCTAGGATTATAGGGTAGGCCTAGTCTAGGATTATAAAGTAGGCCTAGTCTAGGATTATAGGGTAGGCATAGTCTAGGATTATAGGGTAGGCATAGTCTAGGATTCAAAAGTAGGCCTAATCTAGAATTAAATGGTAGGCATAGTTTAGGATTATAGAGTAGGCGTAGTCTAGGAATATAGGGTGGACGTAGCCCAGGATTATAGTGTAGGCCTAGCCCAGGATTATAGGTAGGTTTAGCCCAGGATTATAGGGTAGGCCTGACCCAGGATTAGAGGGTAGGCGAAGTCTAGGATTATAGGTCAGGCATAGTCTAGGATTATAGGGTGGGTGTCGTCTAGGATTATATGGTAGGTTTAGCCCAGGATTATGTGTAGGCCTAGCCCAGGAATAAATACCATGTATTCTCCAAACTTTGTGTGTTCATGTCAGCGCTGTCTTTGTACAGCCTGGTTTTCTTTTGTGTGAGTAAATGTGTGGGATGGGGGGGCGAGGGGGGGCTGGGATGAGGAGGGGGGAGGAGACGTGGAGAGTCATTTTATTAACGCGGCGACTCCCGCTAAAATTCAGGGAGTGCTGTTGCATCCAGCTGTTACTGGTTGCGCGAGGCTTGGTTGCCATGGCAACACAACCCTGTTCAAGGTCGTTCATCCAGCTCTGAACTGAGCAGCGTGCTGCACAGAGGATGCAGGGGGGGGGGCTACTTCAAAGTGACCAATCAAAAGCACTTCAGTCACGTTGTGGTTGGAGAACAAACTCAGACCTACACACACACACACACACACACACACACACACACACACACACACACACACACACACACACACACACACACACACACACACACACACACACACACACTATCTTCCATAAAGAAACAAACAGAGAACCTCTGGCCTTGGGGCTTGTGGGTTCTTTTGCCAGCTGATAAAATATGGAGCTGGCTGGTGGGAGTTTTGGGGGGGGGGGTACTATCGGTGGGGAAGGAGAGCAGCAGAGCCTGACTGAGTGTCCCTTTCCCTAACGGTGCACCACTGGGGGGTACCTGGTGCATTGATGGGGGGCTACCTGGGGTGTCTTCCACCGCCTCTGCTCTCCTGAGAGCTGCAGCATCCGTCCACGTTCTGGAGAACGTCTCATATCATACAGGGAGGAGTACACCTGAGCACCAGCTGGTGCACCTTTATTGCCCCGCCCCGCCCTGCCCCGCCCTGCCCCGCCCTACTGGTCCACATATAAATTCATTGAAGAGACACTGAAGAGGTATTCTACCTCCATGTCAACGTAGTTTTATGATGCATTATATGTGTAACCCAGGACAGTAGAACCTCAGATTATAATACAGTAGAACCTGTAATTATAATACAGTAGAACCTTAGATTATAATACAGTAGAACTTCAGATTATAATGCAGTAGAACTTCAGATTATACTACAGTAGAACCTCATATTATGATACAGTAGAACCTCAGATAATAATACAGTAAACCTCAGATTATAATACAGTAGAACTTCAGATTATAATACAGTAGAACCTCAGATTATAATACAGTAGAATCTCTGATTATAACAGTAAACCTCACATTATAATACAGTAGAACTTCAGATTATAATACAGTAGAACCTCAGATAATAATACAGTAGAACCACCGATTATAAAACAGTAGAATCTCTGATTATAACACTGTAAAACCTCAGATTATAATACAGTAGAACTTCAGATTAAAATACAGTAGAATTTCAGATTATACTACAGTAGAACCACAGATTGTAATTCAGTAGAACCTCAGATTATAATACAGTAGAATCTCTAATCATAACACAGTAGAACCTCAGATTGTAATACAATAGAACCTCAGATAATAATACAGTAGAACCTCAGATAATAATACAGTAGAACCTCAAATTATAATACAGTAGAATCTCTGATTGTAACACAGTAGAACCTCAGATAATAATGCAGTAGAACCTTCGATTATAATACAGTAGAATCTCTGATTATAATACAGTAGAACCTCTTTATAAAGTAGAACCTCAGATTATAATACAGCATTAGGAGGTTCCACTGTATTATTATCTGAGATTCCGCTATGTTATAATCCGAGGTTCTACTGTATTATAATTTGAGGTTTTACTGTATTATAATTTGAGGTTCTACTGTATTATAATCTGAGGTTCTACTGTATTATAATCTGAGGTTCCATTGGGTCGGTGTTGTGCTGTTATAGTTTGTTGTTGTGCAACGTTCATAAAAATAGCGATAGACTCCCTGTTTTCTCGTAGCGAACACGTCATCGTTGGCGGTCGGTGATGGTTTAGAGTGTGTGTGTGTGTGTGTGTGTGTGTGTGTGTGTGTGTGTGTGTGTGTGTTAGAATAACACACACCGTGTTGCCTTCCTGTGAGTCTCCAGGAGAGGAGAGCTGGTTTGAGATGGAGGAGAGGCTTTAGGTGCGTATTTCTTCCTGCTGTAAGGTAATAAATAGCCATTAAAAGGGTCCTCAGGAGGGTGTGTGTGTGTGTGTGTGTCTACTGTGTCGCTCTGTTTTTTTTAAACGTATTTTCCGTCATAAAAATGCAGACCTAATTTATGTACTTCAGTGGCCTGAACACACACACACACATACACACACACACACATACACACACACACACACACACACACACACACACACACACACACACACACACACACACACACACACACACACACACAGAGGTAAATGGTACCAGCTGCAGTGGCTTCAACTCTGCTTGAACCTGGCTGCTACGTGACCAGATCCCCAACGCCATTCTCTCCTGTCCTGTCGTCCCCTCAGTGGCCACGCCCCCTGCATCTCACTTACCACACCATCACACACACACACACACACACACACACACACACACACACACACACACTGCTGCTCACAGCATCACTCATCTACAGCAGGAGATCACGGTGAGCTCCACCACCTTGATTTGACATATCCTGCTTTGGCCTCGTCTGATTGGTCGGTTCTCTGCTTTCCCTTCTGAGGTCACGCTGTTGCTGCGGTGACGTCATGGAGGCTTGTTTATTTGCACCTCCTGTCAAGCTCGATTACACTGTCCTGAATACAACAGTACCTGATAGCATTAGTCGTTCTTTTATGCTTCATTCTAACCGTTAGCGTCCTCAAACGGGTCGCCGCCGCCACCGCGGGTCGACGGAACAACAAGAAACAAGAAGGAAATGATGCATCCCGATAAACCCACACGTGAAAACATAGAAAATAAAAAAAAATCAATATATAAAAGTGGGGGGGGGTTCTGACAGAACTCATCAGAACGTTGCGTCCTGCACCCGTCTGACCTCCAGCGAAGCGGAGAAGCCAATTTAACCCAGGGATTATTAGCAAGAATAAAATTTAAATAATAAGCTGGTGATTACTTCTATTGTGGAAAGAAACAATCAATGGTTCATCTGTTCTACTACAAAATGCAGTTGTTCCATCTTGACATGTGGAACACCTCCACTCGTTTCCTAAAGGTTTACCTAGTAATTTGTTTCATTCATAAAACAGTTTAAAAAAGTGCAGAAAATGAATAGACGTACGAAAAAGAGACGGTTTGAATATCCACAACATTCACTGCTTCCCCCGCCAAGTTTCACGAAAATCTGTCAAAACGATTTGTGTGTAATCAGACGGATCAGCCAGTGGGCGTGTCACGGGCGTGTCACGGGCGTGTCACGGGCGTGTCACGGGCGTGTCACGGGCGTGTCACCTTTGGCTCCGTGGCGTTCAGTCGTTTTTAAGTGCAGAAACCCAGTGGAACATAAAGTGGTGTCGTCTGCTTCCGCGTTGTTTCTGAGCAAACACGGATCCGTCTGCTCAAACGTTCCCCCGTTATGTCGACGATGACCTTTAATTCGTGAGCGTTTGATGACATGATTTCCAACACGAACAGATTCTACACCAACTCCCCCACAGGTTTCTGGGCTGGAGGTGCTTAGAAAATTCAATAATTTATGCAGAGTGAAAGTTAATACGCGTCTTTACGAGCAGCTCGTCGTCTTCCTCCTACAACTGGTCTGCAGAGAGCGATTCTCATCGTGTGACTTTTTATTTGGTTTTAGTTACTGCTTTACTGAAATCATATCAATGCACAAATTGAGTGGAGTGGCCCCACTGAGGACGTTACTAGTTTTTCTCCCAGTCGTCCATGTGCAGGATTTATTTAAAGTGCATTTATCTGTAATGCAGGTACAGATAGATACACACACACACACACACACACACACACACACACACACACACACACACACACACACACACACACACACACACACACACCCGTTTAGTGATGGATCCCATTTTTGGACCAGGAAGCGGTGTCGATACCTTAAACCACATGTGGCAAACTCAAGGCCCCGGGGGCCAAGTGTGGGCCCCCCCACATCACTTTAAGTGGCCCGCGAGAGCAGTGAAGATCAGAGTGTTTAATAATAAATTTGCCGGAAGTGCTTTGACCAAAAACTAAATGTCCCACAATGCAACAGTTATGCCCATTTTAACATTGGCAAAAAAAATTATCAAAGATTTTATTTTATATTTTATATTTAAGATAAGATATACTTTATTAATCTCAAACTGGGAAATTTTTTAAAAAAAGATAAATAAATCTTTATATACGGATCTATGTTATAACAGAGCAATAAGCAAACTGCGATGTTTGTAATTTGAGTCAATAATAAATTTAGAGTTATTTAACATTAAGGAGGAGTTACATTTATTTTACATTACATTGACTTAGGTTAGTTACATTTATAAGTTACATCTGACGTTATGCTGATGTGGCCCTCGGTGACTCGGGGGGGGTTTGAGACGCGAGCACACGACACGCAGAGAAGACGGGAACTCAGGCTTTAGTCAAACTGCTGAATCTCACATTCTAGTGTGAATGGGGACCGAGCGGCGTTAGCTTCACCCATCTGTTTCTGCAGAAGTGGAAAGAAGCTTTCCGTGCAGGGAGGGAGGGGGTGAGGGATGGGCGGTGGTGGTGGTGGTGGGGGGGTCCGGTTGAATCAGCTTTTCCTCTCTAATTTTCTTTTGCTGCCTCCTTCGCTCACAAGGATCCTGTTAGTCGTGCGAGATCCCAGTCGTAGTAAAGAGGCAGCGACGAGCTGTCTGCAGGAAAAAAAAAAAAACAGGTCAGAAGTGAAATATTTATTTGATGCAATGTGAGATAATGATTCTCCTTTTGCTTCTCTTCTGGTGGCTTTTTTTCTTTTATAACTGCTCAGTTTCTTTTCCATACAACATCTGAAAGTACGTTAAAAAAAAAAAACTTTTAAAAAAAACGCAGCCTTGACTCGTTTTTAAGATCCGTCCTTCTCCCTGTTCACACATGAATGTTCCCGCGTCTCAGCTGGAAATGGTCAGGATGAAATATCATCTCCTCTTGGACTCCTGCTGCCCACTCAGGTAAACACCAGGTGAGCGGCTTCGGCCCCGCCTGCAGATCCACACCCAGAGGGCCGCTGGTGACGTTCACGAGCTTCTCCTCACTTTCTTTACTGATTTCGGCTGAAACTGGATCGTGTTTCAGGGATAAAATATTCCTGGTTTTCCCTCCGACGGACGACGTCCCCTCTCCCTGAACCCGTGGTGATGTATGGGTTTCCTGATGAACGGATCGTTTTACATGTAGCTGAACTAACCGCTAAGTGCTGCTAAACGTAACGGGGCTCCGGGGCCTCCAGGTGAACCCTGACCGGACTGACACAGGTTGATCGAGACGCGTTTTACAAACGTAAATGGAGAACCGCTGTGGTTTTTGGTAGAGTTCCTGCCAGTTGGACGTATAGCTGCCCGACGAGGTCCATAAAACACAGTTCTGGTTATCGCTGTTCTACGTCAATCAAGTTCCTCTCTACCCCAATCACTCACAGTTTTTTGTTTCACACAGGCTGTAAAAAAAAACCCAAAAAAACCATTCACCTCACCAGCTGTAGGCTATTAAGAAAAATAAATCCTACAGGCAAACCTCGGTTTACGACCACAATTTGTTCCTGAAGGCTGTTCAAATAGCGATTTTGTTCGAATTCCAAATACATTTTTCCCATTACAAATAATGTAAATGGTCTTAATCCGTTCCAAGACGCCAACAGAATGTTATTTCATAATGTCATTTATATATCAAATTGTATAGTAATGAAACATATCAAAGAAATGTAAAAGAAAGAAGCAAACAGGAGAAAGAAAGAAAAAGAACAAGGACGTAATCAGGTTAGCCTAAGGTACGACTTACCGTCGTCTTTTGGACAGAAGTTTACGGTACCGTAACTCGTACCGTAGGCAATGGAACGCAAGTTAAGTGAAAAATTATTGAGTAAACTAAAATAAAAAGGACATTACCGTCACGTTTTCTCTCGACTTTTCTCGCCTTTATCGCGCTTGGCGGCGAGACAAAGGTATTTGTTTCGCGTTCGACTTCCAAATTTTGTTCAACTTCTAAGACAAAAAAATTCTAATTTTTTTGGTCGAATTCCAATTTGTTCGATGTCTAAAGCGTTCGAAAACCAAGGTTTGCTTGCACTTAAACCTGCGTTCTGAGGACCAGTTAGCATTTAGCTAACATCTGCTTGTCTGTATGCATACAGTCACATTGAAATGTTGGCTATCATTTGAATTTAGTCGATTCTGATTCCGGTTCTGTTTTTTAAGTTCTGCTTTTTTGACGACTCTCAATTCCGCTTGTTTTAGAGAGGCAGTCAAAACAGGTCAGATGCTGATTTTACGGAAGAAAAATGTGTTTAAAATTCCTTTACATAAGCCATTCTAACTAAAAGGTTTCTTCATTTTGAACGACTCGTTCATATATTGATGGAACTTTGCCTCTGAGTTACTGACAGTAGCAATCTGCGGACGTTCACCTAGGAAAAACCTGTTTTTCAGTATTTACAGAAGCTGAAACCAAACTAGAACAGGCGAAATCTATGTAGGAAATGATATTTAGACCTAAACAAAATGTAGATTTCGTGGTGATTCCAGTGGTTTTGAAACCACTTCCAGTTGGACTTTGTTCGAGTTTTTCTCAACAGAAGTTCCCAACCTCCACATATCATCACATTGTCAATTCCAGCCCCAAAGAAACGTCAGCCCATCGCGATTTTGTAATCGGTGGTGATGCCTGTTCTAAACATCAGGAATGTGAATGTAGGTTCACTTCCTGTTTGCTGCTGGTCTATGTTTACACTTCCATCATGAATTGTACCTTTTATTTAGGATGAATGTTGATTGCTCAGACTTTTCCGTCTCCTCGTATCAAAAGCAGGTGACCGGTGTTTATGGGATAGTACAGTAAATACACAAAGACAGTGGAAAGATTTTTCAAAGGGCTCCAAGCAAAGCCTTGGTGCGCCAAGTAAAGTATGTGTTAGCCCAGCACGATCTCGTTCTCTATCTCGCCACAGCTAAAAATAACACCAGTCCTTCCAAGACTGCACAGAGGGAGGGAGGGAGGGAGGGAGGGAAAAACAGCCGAGGGTGGAGGCAGGGGAGAAGGAGAACATTGAGATGATGGGATGAGAGGGGAGGCAGAGGGGGAGAACAACAGTCAGAGTGAGAGAAGGGTAGAGGAGAGAGAGACGAGGTACAAGGACTAAAGGAAAACAAGCCATTAATAATTTACCTGGAGGACACTTCGAGGTTGACCTTTACTTCTGGTCAGCTAAGAATTGTGTAATGTTGGGGAAGTTTCTCACATGATATGACTGATTTCTACCATCTAGAAATCTGTAGTGATTGGTTCTGTTTGCACAGCAACCAATCACATCCAAAATAGATCTGTGAAGAAACAAAAACAGGTACGACTGAGGAGATGAAAGACTATCTAGGAACACTGATCAAAAGGATGCACCAGTTTCCAGCTAGGATTGGGTGATCACGACTGAATTTATTAATCTACTGGATGATAATATCAACTCTCAGACTCAAGATCTCCTGGCAAAGTTTCTTTTCTGACTGTAGCAAGAAGGTAAAACCCCTCTTTGCTCAGTCCTCACCGTGTCTCAACTGTAGTCTTTATCTTATCCAGATGGTGCTGTGGCAGAAATCTTTAGCTGCTTCAGTCAGCCAAGAAAACGCCATCTCCCATCACCAGGAAAGGAAATAACCTGACCTACCCTCACTTCCCTGCCAGTGAGGATTCAACATAGATGTCCATTCCTGTTTTAAAACTGTGTTTGTGTTTTGCTGGGCCTCTGAAGCCTGAAGTTAACTGGCTAGCTTAGTCTCTCACAGCTGTCAGCCAGTCGGTCCAGTTCAAGGATTTCGTCTCAAAGTTTTTCCCAGAGGCAAGGGTCAAAATGGAATGAAACCGTTTGAAAGACAAACAAGCTCCACAAAGGAGGTGAGGAGGGTGGAGTTAAAGAGGCAAACCAAAAACAAAAAAACAGGTTTGGCACAAAGGTGTGCACCCAATCCAGAGCAAACAACCCCAAAAAGGTAGGCAAGTGCAAAGTCTAAACACAAGTTAAGTCTGTAAAATTAACTTTAGTGTCTTAGGGGGAACACCGACGCAGGTGATGCCAGTCTGGATGGGGCCAGACAACCAATCAAGAAAAAAGACCCAAGAAGCAGGAAGTAACTAGCTTGCTGTGGGCAAAAGAGACAGGATGTTTAGAGAGAACCTTCAAAATAAAACAAATATGCAAAAAACCCAAATCATGACAATCAAGGACCTCCTGTCTGCTAAATATTATCAGTGATACTTGGCTATTTAGCCCTAAACTGCTTCGTTCAAGGTGTCGTAGTTCTTCAGTAGCTGCTGTACTTAGGAAGCTAAGGCGACTACCTGGACCGAGGGGCTAAAAATGAGCACTTGTTTGATTGTCGGTGTTTGAAAATGTCAGCCTCTCCATGTCTTTACGATGTTGAAATTATTTCCGACTTTTTCCTATTATTTAACTTTCCAAAACAGAAGAAGATCCGATGGTTGACTTGTTGCCTTACCTGTCCAGGTTTCTGTGTGACAGGGAGCAGGATTTAAACATCTATATCAAGCTCTCGTTTCATTGTTGCTCACATTGGAGTCCAGGACCACGATTGCCTTTGAGTAGAAACGGGCCAGAAGTCTATGCAATTATTCCTCAATTGTCAGATACGTTCCTTTCAGTCTGGCCTTTCATAAGGAAATGTTCCGCAGGCAGTAGTCGCATTGCATGATGGACTATATCAAGTAAGGTAAATGGAGACAATTCCATCTCGCTGCTCGTTATCCATGACTAATCTACAATCTTGTTCATCTCCTGTAGATCCAGCCGACATTTTAACATTGTTATGGTAGATTATGGTATTAAATTTTTTTTTTTTCCGAATGATTACCCAGCCCAGCTTTTAGAGCTTTATGCCCGTCTCAAGTTTTATATACAGGAATGGATGTGATGATGAAAAAGAGCCTTAGAGACGGGACAAAGGGCAGAAAAACAGGAAGCAGCGACGTGTAAACACTGTGAAGGAAGATGAATCCAAATTGCTTCACTGGAGTTTTCATTAGTGACTTCTTGCTTTCTTCAAAAAGTGGCAGGAAGTAATACACCGTTTGTAATCGTGCAAGTTGTTTTGCTTTCCTTCTCTGCTCTATGGATTCTGAAGGTTTTTCTGACCTTTCAACTCACCATCACTCTGAAACACACAAATTCAATTCGGATTAGTCGGCTGTAATTTGTGACTGCTTTGCCTTTTAACCTGGATCCTGACCCGTTTCAGCTGCACAGAACAACAGGAATACCACCGCTGGCGGTCAGGAACACGGTTGTTATGGCGGCGTTGTCACGACACTGAGATGTGTGTGTGTGTGTTTGTTTTTCAGTGAGTTGGTATTTACCAGCAAAACAAACCCAGGACCGGTCCTAGTGAAGGGGCGGGGACACGGCCATGCTTAGCGTAGCATCATGGTTTGTGTTTGCTTCTCCAGCACAAAACAAGGAGGCGACAAGACTTTTTGTGGTAGTGCCACTGGGTGTTTCTGGGGGGGTTCTAGCAGTAGAATAAAGGTCAATGCAGTTGACATAGTTAAATTTCAAGAGTTTTTCAGACAGTCCAGTCCACGTTGCTGTGTAACCTTAAACCCTAGGGTAACCGGGGCCTCTGTCCCTCAGGCGTTGAGTCTGTTACAAAGACAGGTTAGTCCGATTAGAATGTTTGTCCGCATGCCGGGCAGTTTTACAGGTTGTTTTGTGGGGAATGCATGACTTTTTAGGTATTAAATCTTTTGCTCTACCACCAATAACTGGAGGTAGTACTTTTTGGGATGTCTGCAAATATTGGAAGAACAATGTCTTTTAAGGACAGTTAGAACAACAACATTTTTGGACTTGTTAAATGGTCTTTTTGGAGCTGCCTTCCTGTAAAGTGACGTCTTTGCTGTTTCTTCTTGTAACCTGACGTTTAGTTGTCCTTTTTTAAAGGAAAGCAGCCTCCAAAAAGTGGAAATCTTCCATTGTGGCAATGCTGGAAGACTGTTAATTCATACTAATTCAAAAGTTATATGGAGAGCAACCTAATGATTCACTACAATAAGTTACAGCAGCCACAGTTTGTCCTGGTTTTTTTCAAGATCATTTCAGAACATTTAATGATTATCTGCTCTCGATAAACACATATTTAACTTTACACGTAAAGGTGACTTCCCATGATTCTCAGCTCTGTGTTTGACTCCTAGAGCAGTCAAAGGTCAAGTATCTCTGCATCCGATTTCGTCGATAGTCATCACCGACCTTTGGAAGGGCCAAGGATCGCACATCCTGGCTTCAAGCTCGCCGGCGTCACGCTGGCGTCCGCTTCAATCCACCCTTTCGCTTTCATTTGTGGTTTGTGTTCATTGAATGACTTCTGTTACAGCTTGTTGACCTCATCTCTGTTCATAATGGTGCAGCTGAAAAACAAGAATCCATTGAATCTAGAGTCTTATTGAAGACTTGAATCCCAAACATTTTGTGATGGCTTTTTGTTTTTATGGGCGGTTCACTGTCAGCTGTCAACCAATCAGACCTGGACCTGTGTCAAAGTCCACATGTACATCCTTTTAGACTCATCTAATAATGTAATAAAGACTTTGAAGGATCCAAATGAAAACTAATCATCTTCAGCGACTCCTTGTGCACCCGGTACAGAGGATTGCCGTTGGCTTCGTCACATGGTCCAACGGTAATGTCTGCAAACCCGCCGAGCTTGTGGCGCCGTCCTGCTGGACGTCTGTTGTTTTACCGGGAGAAAACAAAATTCCTTGTGTGCGTTCACATGCTTGGTCAATTCTAATAGAAACCTCCAACGCTATTGGTTCTAAAGATGTGGATTCAAAGATTTTCAAAAAAGCTTCATTCAGTATCAGCATCACCAATTCAACATTAGACAAACACAAATTCTCCCTCACTTCGTTAGTTTTGGCTTTGAATAAATGTGCAGATTCTTAAAATTGTAGTGTGAGGTCACACCGACCTTGACCTTTGGCCCTCAGATTATTATTGTTATTATGGAGTCCAACTGGACACGTGCGTCAGGCGTGAGGAAATTTATCACGAACATTCATGGCATACTTTGTGCATGAGAAGGAGATGGATGTTGGGTCACGGCGACCTTTGACACCACAATCTTAAATCTACATTTGCCAAGTTTGAGGAGATTTCCCCTCCAGGAATTCCTCAGATATTTCATCCGGGGCTGTCGCCCGCATGGGGGCTTAAAAACCTCAAAACAATACAGGCGGTGGCTCGATCCGGGGGGAGACATCACGTGACGGAGAACCTTATCTACTTTATCATTAGTAACGTATAAAACTATAAAATGTACTTTAAAAGTAAAGCTCTAAACCCTGACCAGCGCCATAAAGCTCATCATTTTTAAACCTAAATAAGAATTTAGGATTTCTCAATGTACAGGATATAAACTAACAGGCATCAATCAAGTACACTAATATCCCTTCGGGGACTAAATCAGTATATTAAAAAAATATAAAATAATAATAAATAGAAGTATAATAATATAAAATAAATAGAAATATAAAATAAATATAAAATAATAATAAGTAGAAGTATAATAATATATAATAAATAGAAATATAAAATATAAAATAAAATAATAAATAAATAAAATACAGTAAGTAAAAGTACAGTAAGTAGAACCTGGAGATACGAGTTGAATGTGTTCCGTGAGGTTCTTCTGCACACAAGACCAAACCAGCTGTATTGGTAGAACGGGAGGAAAATCAGATTTTAATCTGATGTGTTGGTCGTATAATTTCTTTTGTGTGTCGGGAGGATTCGTCTCCTTCCACTGACTGTTTTTATTTTACAGCAACAGGAGTGGAAATTAATGTATGTTTAACCTCCGTGGAGCAGAAAAATGAGATCTCAGAGTTTTTTTCTCATTTATTCTAGTTTTTAATATATAAAGGAATTTATTGGTGATGATGATGATGATGATGATGGGGGGGGTAAAATATGGCGGTCCTCTGAGTCTGACAGATTGCTGCAGCAGACGCGCTTAATTTTCTAGGTGGAGACGTTGATGGAAACACATCATCAGCCACAGGTGGAGGCTGTGTGTGCAGCTCACACACACACACACACACACACACACACACACACACACACACACACACACACACACACACACACACACACACACACACACACACTTGTGATATTCACAGCCTGCTGCTCTCCTGAGGATGTGTGCTCTTATGTGTGCATTATTACCACGGCCAGGTGGATGGAGGAAGAGGAGGAGGAAGAGGAGGAGGAAAAAGAGGAGGATGGGGGCAATTGTGCAGTTAATGTAGGGAGAATAGAACAACAGGGAGCTTCTTCTGCGGCCGCGGTTGTTAATTAATCAAACACGTGCATATGGGATGAAGATCCTATAGAAAACACACACACACACACACACACACACACACACACACACACACCAGCCTCCTGACTGGGGGCTCGACGCTGCTCTGCTCTATTTGCAGAGACGCCCCTCCCCTCGCTGATGCTGTGATCTAACTGCAGCCTCCTACCCCTTCATACACACACTTCAACTCTCGCCACGCTCACATACCAACACACACACACACACACACACACGCACACACACATTGGCGGCGTGTGGGGAGTGTCGCCACATTGGGTCTGTTTGGATCACGTGGCGTTAACACGGGCTGCGGACGCCGTGGCCGATGATCATGTGGGGTGTGTGTTGTTGTTGTTGTTTTTTTACTCACACACAGTTTTTTCCACGGGAGGGGGGAGGGGGGGGTACTGACATTTTGAAAAAAACCAACAAAAAGACGGCCTCTTGTGTTTCCTGTTTTCAATAGGATCAAAATAACTTTGTTGTTTTGATCAAGCAGAGGAGGAGGAGGAGGAGGAGGAGGAAGATCTGCATGGAAAAGGTGATTTCAAAAATAAGTGGAAAACTAAAGGATTGTGGGAAAAGCAGAGGTGAGTTCTTTCAGATCCTCTGGGCGGGTCAAAGTTCCCCCCGGCAGCCGGAGCTGCGTTCTGATTGGCTGAGGAAAGGTGAAATTAAAACCACTGTAAACTTTTGACCTCGCAGGAACAGAGAGAGGAACGCCCTCCTCCTCCTCCTCTTCCTCCTCCTCTTCCTCTTCCTCCTCCTCTTCCTCCTCCTCTTCCTCCTCTTCCTCCTCCTCGTCCTCCTCTTCCTCCTCCTCCTCCTCCATCTTTCTCCCTCTGTCTCTCATCTCGCCTCTTCCTCTTCCTTCCAATCCGTTTCGTCTTCTCAGGTTTTTTGTTTTGCTCTCTTTCAGTCCGAACCATCTCTGTTTCAACCCCCCCCCCTTCCTCGATCTCCAGCTCTCCTCTGCTGTCCCCCCCCCGCCCCCCCAATGAATTTGTGCCTTGCTGCATATAGCCCGATGAGAGGGAGGGAGGTGCAGAGCAGGGAAAAAGCTGGGGGAAGGGTACGGAGAGGGAGGAGACAGCCAGCGAGGGGGGGGATGGGAGTGGAGACGAGGGAGAGGAGCAGCAGAAGAAGAAGAAGAAGAAGAAGAACGGGGGTGGGGGGGGCAGGAGGAATGACGCTTCCTGATGTTTTGCTCAAACCGCCGCCGTTAGACGAGGAAGATGTGAAGACGAGTGAATTTATTAATAGACGAGTAACTCTGAGGAAGGTGGGGGGGGGGGGGGCGTTTCCACTGCTAATGGCTCTTCTCATTACACATCAAATGACTGGGGGGGTATTTATATATATGTGTGTGTGTGTGTGTGTGTGTGTGTGTGTGTGTGTGTGTGTGTGTGCAGAGTGGGCCACTTCCAAATGGTTTCATAAGCCAGCTAAAGACCAGCCCTCTCATTTGCTTCTTTGCATGCATTTAGACATGGGGGGGGGGGGCTGCAGCTGAGTCAGGCTGCTAGAAATGTCCAAACCACACCAGGTGATGGAGTACTGTCTGCTAGGGCTGATGGGTAATGTAGTCCAACCCCCCAGGCAAAGCTTAAGTTTATGAAAAATTTGTGAAAAAGCATAAAACCAGAAGAAACACTAGAGAAGCTTCCTGTTTTAAACTCCACTCATCATCTCATCCGCACGCGGCCGTCTGCAGACGCATCCAGATCAGTGTGGAGTTCATTTCCTCCACGCCCCTCGTCACGCCGCAGACGTGTTAAAAACGGCGCCTGTCGGCGACCAGACGGCGAACGCCCAGAGCTGTCAGCGTTTCAGGTTTTAATGCGACTAAAGTAATCCCTTTTTGGTTGGGAACAAGGTGTACAATAAGAGCAGAAGCATCCAGTGTGTGGGGGTGGGGGGGTGGGGGGGGGCAGATCCGTGGTGTAATAAAGAGGAAGCAGAGAGATGTCTGAGGTTTGTGTTTTTTGTTTTTTTACTTTATCTGCTGGTGAAAAAAACACAAAAAAACAACAACAGCGAGTGAAGAGAGGAGGATGAGGAGCAGGAGGCAGGAGGATGGAGGGATGACTAGCTGGAGGATGGAGGGATGAGGAGCAGGAGGCAGGAGGATGGAGGGATGAGGAGCTGGAGGATGGAGGGATGAGGAGCAGGAGGCAGGAGGATGGAGGGATGAGGAGCAGGAGGATGGAGGGATGAGGAGCTGGAGGAAGGAGGATGGAGGGATGAGGAGCTGGAGGATGGAGGGATGAGGAGCAGGAGGAAGGAGGATGGAGGGATGAGGAGCTGGACGATGGAGTATGGAGGGATGAGGAGCTGGAGGCAGGAGGATGGAGGGATGTAGAGCTGGAGGCAGGAGGATGGAGGGATGAGGAGCAGGAGGATGGAGGGATGAGGAGCAGGAGGCAGGAGGATGGAGGGATGAGGAGCTGGAGGCAGGAGGATGGAGGGATGAGGAGCTGGAGGCAGGAGGATGGAGGGATGAGGAGCTGGAGGCAGGATGAGGGGCTCCTGCCTCTCAGTGGGCACCAGATGGTCCTTCTAACTTTCTCTTCCTCCTCTTCTTCAACTTCTCAGCCAATCACGTCCCTGCAGACGCAGCCTAGCAGTTCGAAACGTCGCGTTCAGGTCCAACCTTCAGGCTCTGCATCAAACGCCGGTTTTTTCCCTCGTCGTCCACGGCGACACGTCGGAGCGGTTGGACGGTGAGCGGTGGAGGTGAACGTTGGAGCCTACGTTGATGCGCGCTGACAGTGATGAGCGTGCAAAGCGATGCGCGTTGATTTGCGGTGGGGGGGGGGTTGAGGTGTGTCAGCCGTCCCTCTGTGGGTGGTTCTGCGTGTCGCCGTGCAGCTTCCTGCCGCTCCAGCATGTGCTTTTGTCTGTGGGAGTGATGGATGTCAGGCAGGCAGCTAATGTGATTTAGATGCTCCACCAGGAGTGTGTGTGTGTGTGTGTGTGTGTGTATGTGTGTGTGTGTGTGTGTGTGTGTGTGTATGTGTGTGTGTGTGTGTGTGTGTGTGTGTGTGTGTGTGTGTGTGTGTTCTCCAGCTAGGTTTGTGCATCCACCTCCCTCCTTTGCTCCTTTCCTCTCCTCCACCTCCTCCATTCCCACCCCCATCATCTTTTCCCTGCACTGTGCAGTTTTTGGACTCTGAGCAAATAAATAGAGGGAGGTGGAGGGTGTGTGTGTGGGGGGGGCAAAAGGGGGGGGGTGTTTATGTGGCAATTCTGCTCGCTCACTGTCACCGTGAAGAAGGGAAGCGTGAGCGAGGAGGTGGAGGAGGAGGTGGAGGAGGAGGAGACGCTGTTCTCCGGCTGAGGCTCTGATGGGGGAATGGAGAACCAATTATGTTTGATTCCCATTAAAGGGATTCTCGCAGCTGATTGGCTCACGACACACTCACTCATCTCCCCGCACATCAGCCGGAGAAGAGCTGCAGCTTCATCCCGAGGCAATTATTTAGTGAGGAAAACACTAACACCCCCCCACCCCCACCACCACCACCACCACCACCACCACCACCACCACCACCACCACCACCACCACGTTGTGTTCACAGGTTTAAAACTCCACTAACTTTAATTTATCAGCCTGAACGTCAGACATTTCTTGCCCCCCTGTGACACACGAGCCTCGTACTCTAGTCGGGTGCAATGAAATCACACCCGACTGTCGGCGCAGGTTAATTCCTGGTTGTTACCGTTTGATTCCTGGAGGAAGGGGTGAGATAATTGGCTTTATGAAAGTAGAGTCGTAGTAAAATTCTTTTTTTTTTTCTTTCTGATTTACACTAATCTGATTTCACGTTAGTGTTCGCTGTTGAATAAACGCGACCGATAAGGATGGATTTATACGTCACTGCAGAAATAATGATCTTTGAAAGGCAAAATGTCAACTTTTCATTGACGAAAATGAGCCTAGAGTACCTGTTTGTGTATTCATTTAACAGAAAACCGGACTATTGGATGACTAAAATGGGAAATGATGGATTAATATATTAAAAGTTCAATTTAATTTAAAAATAAAAAAACAAATATCCCCACAGACACAAACCTCTCAGGAAGTTTGTAGTCTTGCACCAACGCGTTAATCGTGGCGGTCTTATTCTCCCCCAATTTTTTTAATATACATTATAATTAAACTAATAATAATAATATAAGAAGAAGAAGAAATAAGAAACAAATGACGACTGATTTCAATGCTTTTTGTTTTTCAGCCCCGTCAGAAACGTGACTGGGCAATTTAAGTTTCAAGTATTTACTGGAGCTTCAGTCATCCGTCGTTTCTTCAGTCTGACCGTCTCCCCTTGCGGTTCATCGTTAATGAATTCACAGCAATCGTTCTTTATGTTATGATAATGCACATCCTGCATAATTAATAACTTCGGACGTCTTTACCCTGGTTCTGCGCTCGGCTTTGCCGTCATGTACGACTGTGATGCGAGTTGTGAGATGAAATCAAGGAGGCGTGCTGATTGTTTAGCATGAATGGAACACGTTCACTGAAGTAGTTCTCATCTGGTCGTGGCCCCATTTAGCCCGGTGGACCTTTATTCCACTACATCGTTCTGTGTAAACACATTGAAAAGGTTATGACGGTGGTTTTTTTGGTCCAAATTACAAAATTCTGTCAACGCAAGGTGGAAAAGCAGGAAATCCTGGTGATTTTTTTGATGAGGTTTGATGCTTGTGAGGAGAAAATCAACCAAAAATCTTGGTTGTCCGACTAGGGGACCAGATCGACTGTCATCATTTTTAAGTTTAATCTGTCTTCACCCAGTGCTGCTCAATGCAGTTTCTGGTGATGCTTTACGCCGATGATGCTGTGTTATACATTCTTCTTCTTTTCCTTTGGGCTTTTCCCTTCAGGGGTCGCCACAGTGAATCAATTGCCTCCATCTAACCCTGTCTTCTGCATCCTCTTCTCTCACACCAACTACCTTCATGTCCTCTTTCACTACATCCATAAACCTCCTCTTTGGTCTTCCTCTAGGCCTCCTGCCTGGCAGTTCAGAACTCAGCATCCTTCTACCAATATATTCACTATCTCTCCTCTGGACATGTCTAAACCATCTGTCTGGCCTCTCTGACTTTATCTCCAGAACCTCTAACATGTGCTGTCCCTCTGATGTACTCATTCCTGATCCTATCCATCCTGGTCACTCCCAGAGAGAACCTCAGCATCTTCATCTCTGCTACCTCCAGCTCTGTCTCCTGTCTTTTCCTCAGTGACACTGTCTCTAGACCAAACAACATCGCTGGTCTCACCACAGTTTTGTACACCTTTCCTTTCATTTTAGCTGAAACTCTTCTATCACACATCACACCTGACACTTTCCTCCACCCGTTCCATCCTGCCTGGACACGCTTCTTCACCTCTTTTCCACACTCTCCATTGCTCTGGACTGTTGACCCTAAGTACTTCAAATCCTCCACCTTCTTGATCTCTTCTCCCTGTAACCTCACTCTTCCACTTGGGTCCCTCTCATTCACACACATGTACTCTGTCTTACTGCGGCTAACCTTCATTCCTCTCCTTTCCAGGACAAACCTCCACCTCTCTAGCTTCTCCTCCACCTGTTCCCTGCTCTCACTGCAGATCACAATGTCATCTGCAAACATCATAGTCCATGAAGATTCCTGTCTAACCTGGTCTGTCAGCCTGTCCATCAACATAGCGAACAAGAAGGGGCTCAGAGCTGATCCCTGATGCAGTCCCACCTCCACCTTGAACTCCTCTGTCACACCTACACACACCTCACCACTGTCTTACAGTCCTCATACATGTCCTGCACCGCTCTAACATACTTCTCTGCCACTCCAGACTTCCTCATACAATACCACAGTTCCTCTCTGGGCACCCTGTCATCAGCTTTCTCCAGATCTACAAAAACACAATGCAGCTCCCTCTGGCCTTCTCTGTACTTCTCTATCAACACCCTCAAAGCAAATACTGCATCTGTAGTACTCTGTTTTGGCATGAAACCATACTGCTGCTCACAAATGTTCACTTCTGCCCTTAGTCTAGCTTCCACTACTCTCTCCCATAACTTCATTGTATGGCTCATCAGCTTTATTCCTCTAGTTGCCACAACTCTGCACATCTCCCCAAGTACTCTCCTACCTGTCTCCCTGATCACATTAGCTGTAGTTGTCCAGTCATCTGGAAGCACCTCCTGACCACCCAGAGCCTGTCTTAACTCCTTCCTAAAAGTCATGCAACACTCTTCCTTTTTCAGCTTCCACCATTTCGTCTTCTGCTCTGCTTTTGCCCTCTTCATCTTCCTCACCACCAGAGTCATCCTACACACCACCATCCTATGCTGTTTGGCTACACTCTCACCTACCACTACTTTGCAGTCACTGATTTCCTTCAGGTTACACCGTCTACACCAGATGTAGACTACCTGTGTGCTCCTACCTCCACTCTTATAAGTCACCCTATGTTCCTGCCTCTTCTGGAAGAAAATATTCAAAGTCAACCACCATCTGTCCTTCTGCATTCCTCTCCTGGATACCAAACCTGCCCATCACCTCCTCATCACCTCTGTTTCCTGCACCAACATGTCCATTGAAGTCTGCTCCAATGACAACTCTCTCACTTCTAGGTATGCTCTGCATCACTTCATCAAAGTCCAACCAGAATTTCTCCTTCTCCTCCAGCTCTCATCCTACCTGTGGAGCATACCCACTAACAACATTGAACATCACACCTTCTATTTCTAGCTTCAGACTCATCACTCTATCTGACACTCTTTTTACCTCCAGGACATTCCTAACAAACTCCTCCTTCAAGATAACTCCTCCTCCATTTATCTTCCTATCTACACCATGATAGAACAACTTGAACCCTGCTCCTAAACTTCTAGCCTTGCTACCTTTCCACCTGGTCTCCTGGACACACAGTATGTCTACCTTCCTCCTCTGCATCATGTCAACCAACTCTCTACCTTTTCCTGTCATAGTTCCAACATTCAACGTCCCTACTCTTAGTCCTATACTCTTGGTGTTCCTCTTCTCTCTCTTCCTACGAACACACTTTCCTCCTCTCCTTCTTCAACCAACAGTAGTCCAATTTCCACCGGGGCCCTGTAGGTCAACAGCACCAATGGTGGTGGTTGTTAACCCGGGCCTCGACTGATCCAGTATGGAAGTCATAGGTTTGATTCGCATCTTTGATTTGGCAAAAGTTTATGGCAGATGCCCTTCCTGACGCAACCCTCTGTATTTATCCGGGCTTGCTGTGTTACATTAACACTTCCTTTACTCAAAAAATGCCAACAAACTACACACGGTTACACAACAGAGGAGTGTTTTCTGCTGTTGTGTTGCAGAGAAGAGACTCTGCTGTTGCCCAAACACAAAGACGACGACACGTGAGGCTCGCTCCTTTTATCTTATCAGGACCGCGAGTGGGTTCTGGGTTCATTCCTTCCACGTGGCCACATTGAAATGAAGGAACAGCAACTGTTTGTGGAGTGCACGCGCTTTAACGCTTTAACACTCGACAGGATCGGACAGAAATGGACAGATTACAGTTCAGTTCAGTTTTTTTGCTGACCTCTTCACTGAAGGGATGCTGAACATCTTCAGTTTCTTCATCGTCTTCTAACCATGGACAGAAATGTCACTGAGCATCAGCCCGTTGTTCAATCGTACCACTGATCAAGAACACATTGTCCTGTTAGGTTATGTTAGTGACGGCGTAAACAAGCACCAAACAGATAATATTAAATGTGATCGATTTACTATACCAACAATAAACAGTTTCCACAGGCTGCATTTCTTCACGACGCAAAATTTTTCAGATAACATCAGTAATAAAGTCTCAGCAGTAAAGTCCCCTGAGACCTTTCGATAGGTCATCTGCTGCTGTAGAGAATCTTATTTAGCATCATGAACGTCTGGTAAATTTAACAGAAAACCCATCCAAAAGGAATATTTCATTAAAAACCACAGATGTGAAGCTGAAGGTGTCAAGAGAGGAAAGGACGAAGGAGCATTGAGGTCCGTTGGTTTCATCCTCTGGGGATCATCAACGTCAAACTGCTTTAGCAAGGCCTTTAGCAGTTGTCAACGTATTTGATGTGGATGGACGGGAAGGGCAGCGTTTGCTAAAAACACAACTTCAGATGTGACTGTCGCTTCCTGTGTGTCAGCAGAAGTACGAAGAAGGGAAAACAGCTTGACCACGGCTAAACCCCATTTTTTTCCCCTTCTTGGCTGCGTTCAATGAAAATACAAACAGAAAATACAAAAAAAATACAAACAGAAAAACAGGCGATATTGAGGACGGCTGCTGCGTGTTTGCTGTGATCCCCTGATTTATTTATTTATTTTTGATCTTCAGACCTGGCCTCAAAGTCTAGGATAGCGCTGGAGTTCGGTGAGAAGGAGATTGCCCAGTTTTATTGCATTGAGTGTCAGCCTGTCCTCAAAGCAGATGTTGCTCTGTAAAGTCATTTTAAAGTGGCCCTGGGCTGTTATCGCTAAAACCTGACGCAATAATTTTTCGTTTCATTTTATTTGTGTTTGTCTGCTTGCAGCTTCTTGAGCAGTTCACCTTCTCCGGAGCAACTCGTCTGCTCTGCAGGCGTTAGATGGGGGTGTCGTGTTCAGGGAGTTCCACTTCCTCTACCTCCTTGGAAAGGATGACTCATGCAAACACGTTTCCTTTTTTGAATATGTAAATGCATGTTTGAAGGCGGCTGACAGC
The DNA here is from genome assembly GCF_040054535.1 of Antennarius striatus. Taxonomy (NCBI): domain Eukaryota; kingdom Metazoa; phylum Chordata; class Actinopteri; order Lophiiformes; family Antennariidae; genus Antennarius; species Antennarius striatus. Next base: position 2,733,673 of record NC_090777.1, on the reverse strand, counting down.
AAACACACCCTAGACGGCAGCGTAGCTTTAGCCAGATGCTAACCCCTCTTCTTCTTGACAATACCAGAGATTGGTCAACATCAGTGGTGTCAAACTCTATGTTCACCTAGGCCACGTCAGCATCAAAGGGCCAGATGTAACTAATAAATGTAACTAAATGTAACTCAGTGTAATGTAACTAAATGTAACTACTCCTTAATGTAACTAATAAATGTAACTAAATGTAACTCAGTGTAATGTAACTAAATGTAACTACTCCTTAATGTAACTAATAAATGTAACTAAATGTAACTCAGTGTAATGTAACTAAATGTAACTACTCCTTAATGTAACTAATAAATGTAACTAAATGTAACTCAGTGTAATGTAACTAAATGTAACTACTCCTTAATGTAACTAATAAATGTAACTAAATGTAACTCAGTGTAATGTAACTAAATGTAACTACTCCTTAATGTAACTAATAAATGTAACTAAATGTAACTCAGTGTAATGTAACTAAATGTAACTACTCCTTAATGTAACTAATAAATGTAACTAAATGTAACTACTCCTTAATGTTAAATAACTCTGAATTTATTCCTGATTCAACTTACAAACACAATATAGGACATTAACTTTGTTCACAACGTACAGTCAGAGTTGAAATGGACTGAAGTACTGCATTGTGGGAAATGTAGTTTTTGTTCAACGCATACTTTTGACTTTTTTTTTTTTAGACACTCTGACCTTTTATGCTCTTATGGGCCACATTAAATAATGTGGAGGGCCACATTTGGCCCCCGGGCCTTGAGTTTGACACATGTGGTCTAAATGATGGAACTGAACCAAGAAGCTGTTTTGTTTTTAATGATCATATTTCGTGAAGTGAATTTGGACTGATGTGAAGTGAAAGCATCGTTTCACAGCTTATATTCGGGGGTGGGGTTGGTGCAGACCGTGGAGATCCTGGTACTTTTTGTCCGGATTCAAAGCGGCGCTGAGTCTTGTACGAGTTCATTGTGGACGCAGTCGGGCGGCGGAGAATGGCTGCCCTCTTCGGTGCCCCCTCATCTGTGGCGGGGAGCTTTGGACTCAGAGTTTTTTATTAGCCTCTGTGGCCTGATTTGTTTAAGGGGAGGCGAGGTGCCAAGACGTGGCCTGGCTTCTATTTGGCTCCAGCGTGAGCGCTGGGTCTGTTGGTGGGGGAGTGGGCGAAGCTAAAAGACATCGGAGTTACGCACGAACACACAATACGCTTTACTGTGTGCCGGCTCACGCGCACAATTCCCTTTATTCCCAGTCATTACTGAAGAGAGAAAGAGCCCACTGTGGACACGAGTGGCGGGGAGAAGGAGGGACGATGAGGAGATAAAGTTCACAATGAGACAACTTGTGGATTTCATTTCCCTATCTGCCGCCGCCTGGAGCTCTTTTTGAGCGGATCCTTTTGGCCTGACATGAATGTTTGGTTAAGGTTGTGTTCACGAATACTTTACACAATTTAACATGCAAATGAGCGACTTTAAGAGTTCATTCTGTTTCTGTTTGACTAAACACCAAAGTTTTCGACGCTCAGACACCGCCAGCACTCAAACACTTCTTTTTTACAAAAATTAGTTTTTGTGTTTAATAACGAGCCACAAGATAGATGATAGATAGACAGATATATACTTTATTGATCCTGGAGGGAATTCAGTTACTACAATGTCAAATCACAATTTCTAAAATGTATTTTTGGCTGATTGTTTTGATGCTTTTAATTTGAAAATCAACTCTGTCAGGGCTGGATCACTAGATTTAGAATTTACTCGGATACAACTCACAGTTAACGATATTAATATTATAAATTACATCTTATGAGGAGACATTAAAGCCATATATTATGTAAGTGACCTTATCCTGTAATGTCATTCTGAACTCACCAGAAAAAAAAAATTTGAGCTTAATTTTAATTTAATCCTTTGTTTTTCCACCACAATTTTCAAAATTGAAATGAATGATCATATAATGGAATTTATTTACCGTACCGACATACATGACAATCTCTTTATTGTGTGTGTGTGTGTGTGTGTGTGTGTGTGTGTGTGTGTGTGTGTGTGTGTGTGTGTGTGTGTGTGTGTGTGTGTGTGTGTGTGTGTGTGTGTGTGTGAGAAGTAAATTTAGACAGAATAAAATATTAATGTGGGAAATAAACTCCAGCGTGTAGATCTGTTGGATAAAAAGGTTTGGATGTGTTTGAGCTGCGATCCGTGTGTAGCTGAGGTGGAGACAGTGTTTATTCACAGACCTGTCTCGTGAGCACACACACACACACACACACACACACACACACCTCCACCTCTGCGGCCCCGCCTTCTTTCTGTTGACTTCTTTGCAGGATGTTTTATAAAGTTGGTGTAAAAAGGTTTTTTCACTGGTGGTTCTGCTCCGTTTCCACGGGAAACGGGGAATGTCTCAGGAAACACTCTTGTGACCACTTGTGTGTGTGTGTGTGTGTGTGTGTGTGTGTGTGTGTGTGTGTGTGTGTGTGTGTGTGTGTGTGTGTGTGTGTGTGTGTGTGTGTGTGTGCTTCATTATTCATCAGTGAAGCCGTGTTAAAAGCCAACAGCCACACGACAGAATAACACGATGACTTTGTTTCAGATCCATTTAATCAACATTTCTCATCCCTGCTGCTCGCCTCACCTTCAGGTTTCTGCTGCAGCTCAGAAACTAATTTAACCGTCACTAAAATCTGCACATTTTTAATCTTCTCAGTCAACAAAAAGGTGATTATAGCTCCGAAGTAAATATTAAAGTTTTTAGTCAATTATATCTTTATTTAATTCCGATATAAAACTTTCCAGATACAATAAGGGATTCAAAGGATTTTGATTCAATAAGAGGATTTGATACCAGATTCAGATTGAATAAAATGTTCCTGAGCCCAGATTTCAGACTTTCAGGCGCAGTGGTATAAAGAAGTGACGTATTTGCTGGGGGACGGATCAGGTTGACATGAGATGATGGATATTGATCACCTTTTAAAAATGACTTTACAGGCATGGTACTTACCAGTAAGTAAGAAAGGATTCACTTTTTGCTTTTCTACACCCACCAGCAGTGGAATCTGTAAGCCACACCCCCAAATAAATGAGAAAATTATATTTTCTTTATAAAAGATTCGGAAATATAAAAAAATTGTTCCAACCTATGAATCCAATCCACTTTATTTCTATAAGACAATTTAAGTAAACACAAGGTTTCCAAAGTGCTGCACAGTCAATACATAAAAACACAACCGACGGACCATAAAAACTTGAATATAAGACAATTAAATAAAATATCAAATAAAAATCCAATATAATAACTTAAAAGCGGAAATAAAATCAGGTGAAAGCGATTAAAATAATGTTAAATAATATACAAAATCAACAGTCTAGACGGTGTTAAACCGCCAGGGAAAAGAGGTGGGTTTTAACAAGAGATTTAAAATGAGAGTGAAGAAACCAGCAGTTGATCCGTATAAAGACGCGTCTAAACCTTCACTAACACGCTGATGCCGAAAAATTAAAAATGCTCTGATATAAAATCAGTTGTTTTTTTGATTAAGCAAATATCTTATGTGAAGTTTTTTTGCACAGCTATGACGTTTCCTGTTTTCTTAGAATTGCCGGTTAGTTGTTTCCGTGTCTTGTTTTATTAATCGTTTCATTAAGAAACGATCGGCGTTTGAACGCTTCAGGTAGGAGGATGATGAAGTAGGAGACTTCCTTCCTGAATAAAAAATAAATAAATCACACATTTGTGTTTCTGGAGAACTCAGGCACCATTTTGATGGAGCTGAAGCTGCAGTTTTATTTAATTTATTTAATTCCGTGAAAGAAAACCAAATCACGAGTTGGGATTCAGACGGACTTTGTCCCCAACAGGATGTTTGTCGTCCACCATGTGGCGTTAGCTTCCCCCTGGGTCAGCTGGAGGTGAAAGGTCGTGTGTTTAACCCTCTTTATCTTATCGGGGCTGCGTGCGGCGTTCAACTCATTGCCAACACACACGTGACCGCGTTTAGAAACACCGGCGAAACGATGCAATCGCTCAGCGAGTCACACGGCGCCGGCGTTTAGGTCAAGATTCTGAACATAGCCCTCCGCCGTCCGGCCAGACAATGATCTATCCGTTCTTTGCTCGTTTGTAAAAGCAGGCAGTGAAGTCAGAGCTTTTCTTTCACACGTTTCTCCGTCAGTCTGTTGGGTAAATATTTTTTCAAGTCGTTTTCCTGTTTGAAATGTAGTTTTTCACACTGGAGGGAAGAAAAACCCCCATTTTTAAGTTGGATTTCAACACCGTGAGGCCAGGAGTAGGAGGGACTTTGGTGTCTCTATGGTCTCGAAGTTTGGTAATGGTAGCAGCCGGCGAGGCAAAGGGACCAGATGAAGACGTTTTGACGCTACCCGTGGACGATCTGAGAAGCAGCTTGGAATGTTTGACGGGAAAGATCGACCAATCGGGATCCAGGTGCTCCTGATCCCAAACCGACACCGGATGGAATGGACCGGCTCGGAGCGCCGGAGGTGACGGCTGTGTCTTCACCGATATCAGGGTGACACAAAAAAAAAACACAAAAAAACGGTCACGCGGTTGTTTCTAGGTTGTTTCCATGCAAACGAAATTGGCCAAAATACAAACAACAACTGTTGTCATGGTAAACGTACCCCGGGGCCGTTGTGTCGGGCGTGAACAATGGCGTCTCAGAGAGGGGTCGTCAGTGAGGCGTGGAGATTGATAATGGATTTATCCATGCGTTAGCCCCGCTTTGAGATGCGGAACCGTTCCGGGTAAGATCTCCATGGACGCTGCTGACGGCGAGCCGGTTTGTGACGCCAACGGCTTCCATACCTGAAACGTGTTGCTTTAACAAGGAGGCTAAGATATTGATGCTAAAGCGTACGATGCTAGTTTAGCTGCCTGGTAAGTAACACCCTCATTTCAGGACTTTTGAGCTCACCTGTATATAAGCCGTGTCTACTAAATTTTAAAAGAAAGGAAACTTGTTTGCCTCGGTTTTTAGGCAAACAAGTCTTTAAGCCGAAGGATGGAGGTAGGCAGTCACGTGATACCATACTCGCATTCTATTGGCTGACGGCATCAGGAAGTGCGCTACGTTCCGTGAGTTTCGGACTCTCATGAGACACAAAAGTGCTTTAAACAGTCTATCAGAGTGTTTTAAAGGTGATACAGATAGAAGGTGGTTTAATATCGGTATGAGGAGGGTTTATTACCCTAAATAATAAGATAGTTTGTCGCTCTATCGCGGAATTCGTTAGTTGCGTGTGGTTCCTGGAAGGCGTTAACCGCAAAGAACGACGGCGCACTGTATTTATGCAAAAAGATTTTAAAATAAACGTATTATTTATGTTCTTACTATCGTGCCCGTAACACGGTAGTAAAACGACGCTACCGTCTCCCAACGTCTCGCCACCAATTCATTGATGCTAAGCTAACGTGTAGCGTCCAGATTGGTTGTCTTTAACGTAAAAGAAGAAGAACCACTTTAATTGTCATTGTTAGCTAAAGCTGCATCATGTGACTTTTCTTCACGTGTTTTCCATCATATGGGGTGTGCATGATGCTCACAGTGATCTTCTTCACTCTTGTACTTCCTGCTGGAGCGCCCCCTGGAGGCCATCAGCCAGTAAGCGCTAATAGATTAGAAGTATTAGCCACGAGGTTGTTTAAGATGCAGGATTCAAAGCGGTTTATAGTTCGGTTCTGTTCCAGGTTTACGCCGGTTTAAGCAACGCCGCATGACGTTATAAGTTCTGTCTCAAAGGAAGTAGGAGGAGTTTCTGCTCCATCATGGGGCAACTTTTTACTCAACTTCTGCACCAAAAAAAAAAAATGGTTGTTTGTGGCTCTAGAGCGATAAATCCTCCTGTTTAAGACGCCGTTCGGCTCCATTTCTCTCCTCTTTCAATTAATAGAGAAACACATCAGCTGAAGGAAGGTCTGTTGGTGTGTGAGAGTCCATACATCACCTAAACTAGAGCACACACACACACACACACACACACACACACACACACACTCACCGACAGCCCCCATCTGCTCCCAATCATGGGTGCAGCCAGCGGTCAGGTCACTGCCGGTGAACACACACACACACACACATAAAACACACACACACACGTACCCCCTCATTTGGGCGTGTCTTGAAGTATTTGGTTGTAAACACACACACACACACAGCCTGTAAATAAAAATGAACGTAAACATGCGTTCTGTATCCACGTGTCACACACACACACACACACACACACACACACACACACACACACACACGGTGGCAGAGGAACATGAGACATCTTGATGGCGTGCTTCGCTGATGACAGGGTGTCATGGAAACGCCCAGCGTGACGATCCCTGTGGGATGCGATCCTATGATGGTTCAGACAGAACATCTGAGCAGCTACACACACACACACACACACACACACACACACATACACACAGACTCATTCCTTATCTGGAGCTAAATAGACACAAATTAGCCTATTATGTGCTTTTGGGATTAGAGCAGCGATTTAGCCTAATGGTCTGTTTTTGTACTCTTCCTTCAGGGTCCACACACAGCCGGTAACGGCTCGATCCAGCCGGTAACGGCTCGATCCAGCCGGTAACGGCTCGATCCAGCCGGTAACGGGTCGATCCAGCCGTTACCGGTTCTGAGGCGCATGTTCAGCGGAAAGCCGCTTTTATTTAAAACCGTTACGCTGTCTGCAACCGCTTGGCTTCCTGTTTAACTTGTGTCTCAACATTCCTGTGTGTGTGTGTGTGTGTGTGTGTGTGTGTGTGTGTGTGTGTGTGTGTGTGTGTGTGTGTGTGTGTGTGTGTGTGTGTGTGTGTGTGTGTGTGTGTGACTGGTCCCACTGTGGCAGCACTTTGTGTGTCGATGCGTTTGCACCACTTGTGTGTTTGCTGCTGGTTCACCGGCGATGGAGACAAAGGCGCGGCGCCGTTGCCTCACCCGTTGGCCGCAGCTTCCTGTTCCCGTGTCTCCCTGCAGCCAGTCAATAATCAAACGTATCGATTGAGCGCCGCCGGTTCAACTTTTCCTGTCGTGTCGTCTCTTCCAGACTCCGGTGACCGGCTGACGTTGGACGGCGCCCACTTAGCGTGGGGGGAGGGGGGGAAGAGGAAGCATCTGATCGTCCATCATCTCGGCGCCATCACCAGGTGGGCTCGCAAAAAAAAAAAAAAATCCCTGTATGGTTGTCATGGTAACGGCCTGCTGGGTTTCGGTGTGGCGGTTTCATGTTGTTGCCACATTCTTGCAACATCCTCCTGACCCGAGCGCTGAAAGAAACGCAGTGTGTGTGTGTGTGTGTGTGTGTGTGTGTGTGTGTGTGTGTGTGTGTGTGTGTGTGTGTGTGAGAGTGTGTGTGTGTGTGTGTGTGTGAGTGTGTGAGGTTTGGTTTTTGGAAGGTTTAATAGTTTAGGTGGAGAAAAACTGTTGGAGGTAACAAGAGGGAAACAAAAAGGGTCGAGCAGATGAGAGAATGAAGAGTGGGGAGACGGCGGGGAGACGGGAGGAAAAATCAAATTATTCTTTGTGCTCTACCTGCCACCGCCGCAGAACGGGGGCATTAATCTTTTAGCCATGTCTGCAGGTGACAGCAACACACACACACACACACACACACACACACACACACTCAGACTTAACCAAACCGTAGTCTCTTTCGTTCTCCTGCGGCGTCACGGGTGCTTTTTTCTGACGCGCTGCCGAGATGGAATGATCCTTTATGGGGGGAGGAAGAGGAAGAGGAAGAGGAAGAGGGGGGTGTCCAGTTCCAGTTACTGACTGAAGCCCTTCTAAGAATGGAACACTCCCATTGGACAAGAGTAGCTCATCTTAGATCCCCTCTATTTGGGTCGTTTTCTTGGATTAAACCAGAAACCATTTGTTCATCCAAACAGCTCCATCTCCATAGCAACGGCAGCTTTTGCTTATGGGATGTAGGCCGGTCTCAAGAGACCCAGGTTCACGTGAGACTGCTCAGTCATCCTCTATAGTCAACACTGTGTCTAACTCACTTTAACACTCACACAACAAAATAAACGCATTTCAGCGACTGAGTGTAGAAGAAGGGTTGACAGAAGGTTCACGCCCCCTTCCCCAAACAGGAAGTAGAAGACCAATCTGATTGGTAGCCGTGAAATGAGTCACAGATATTACAAAACTTTTTAGAGGTTATTGTCAGACGTGAGGAAATCTTTTTGCACCCTTGGTTTCCTCTCCTCGTGTTGTACGCTCTGGTGTTCGTGACGTCAGCTGGTGTCCGGCTCCAGATCGACCCGGGAAAGGTCAAAGGTCAGACCCCTCCCTTGGGTTTTCTTCGGTCGAGATCGGGTGGAATCTGGCGTGAAAGATCTTCGTGGATGCACTCACCTGTCAGGTGAGGGGTCAGTCCTCTGGCTCCGCCTCCATCTGACCAGGGACCGGGGGGGGGGGTGCAGGGACTACCCTACATGAAACACCACATCCTGTCCACTGACCCTCCAACAGCAGCGCTTGAACACTTTTTGTTTTTCTTGATAAAATACATCCAGAAATGCCCCCCCCCCAGATGAAGTTTGATCTCCTCTGGTGTGAAATGTTTACTTTTACCACCTGACCTACACCGAAACCCTCCTGAAGAAGAAGAACCGCCCCCCCCCTCCAATCTCAGCCCTACTGCCCCCTGCTGCTGGATTGTCCCCTAAGCAGCCCCGCCCCCCCCCCATCGCCACCAGCCCCCCCCCCCCTGCCTGTGGCGTGTCATTGACTTTCTATCTGTGCTGGAGAAGTGGGGCTGGAGGTGACCCATTTCCCCGGGGCATTAAGCCACTCTCTGGGGCATTGAGCCGTTCTCTGGGGCATCAAGCCTTTCTCTGGGGCAGAATTATTCAGGCCACAATTAGAGCAGCTCTCCCTTTGTCAGGCGGGCGGCGCTGCGAACACACACACACACACACACAGACACACACACACACACACACACACACACACACACACACACAGACACAAACACACACACACACACACACACACACACACACACACACACACACACACACACACACACACACAGACACACACACACACACACAGACACACACACACACACACACACACACACACACACACACACACACACACACACACTTTGCTCGCTGGAGTTGTGAAGTCCCGTCTTTCTACCCCTTCCCAACCCCCCCACCCTCTGGCGCTCATTTCCTCCCTCGTGGTGGTTTCATCAGACGGCAGCGAGCGAGGGGGGGTTCGGTCTGAGGATGAGCAGGAGACAGGGGGCAAGTAGACGGGGGGCAGTTAGACGGAGGCAGGTAGAGGGGGGCAGGTAGACGGGCACATGGGGAGGCAGACAGGAGGGCAGAAAGTCAAAGACGCTCAGACCGTCAGGTAGGGGGCGCTGCAGCGAGACGTTTAGAGAGGAACCTGAACGCTACGCAGGGGGAGGAGCAACAGGAGTGTCCCCCCCTCGTTAGGAGTGTCCCCCCCCTCGTTAGGAGTGTCCCCCATTAGTTCCCCGTTAGGAGTGTCCCCCCCCTCGTTAGGAGTGTCCCCCATTAGTTCCCCGTTAGGAGTGTCCCCCCCTCATTAGGAGTGTCCCCCGTTAGTTCCCCGTTAGGAGTGTTCCCATTAGTTCCCTGTTAGTTCCCCTTTAGGAGTGTTCCCATTAGTTCCCTGTTAGTTCCCCGTTAGGAGTGTCCCCCGTTGGTTCCCCTTTAGGAGTGTTCCCGTGAGTTCCCCATTAGTTCCCCTTTAGGAGTGTTCCCATTAGTTCCCTGTTAGTTCCTCGTTAGGAGCGTTCCCCGTTAGGAGTGTTCCCCGTTAGGAGTGTTCCCGTTAGTTCCCTGTTAGTTCCCCATTAGGAGTGTTCCCCGTTAGGAGTGTTTCCGTTAGTTCCCCGTTAGTCGGTAGGAGGCGTTCCCAGACCTCCAGGAGAACCGGACTCTCTCCTGTACCTGTTGATCCCACTGGAGGAGAGCTGGAGATGATGGAGTGTGGCGCTGCCCCCTCCCCCCTGATTGGCTGAGCAGGAGCAGTGGGTGGCGGTCACAGGATAGCCATGTGATCAATGGAAGGGAAACGCCCCTCTGGCTCTGAAGGCTAAGGAGCTGGTCCACCTTCATCTCCTCCTCTTCCTCCCCTCTCACCTATGCCCCTCCTCTCTGCGCCTTTGTGCCCCCCCAACCCTGTTTCCCTTCATCCTCCTGTATCTACTCCACCTCCCACTACATTTGTGTTCTCTCTCGCTCTCTTCCCTCCCCTCCTCCTCCTCCTCTTCCTCCTCCTCCTCTTCCTCCCTCCTCCCTCTCCCTGGTGTCAGCTTCTGTCACTGTGGCAAAGAAAGTGACCAATCACAGCCCATTTCACCGCGCCGGCTTCTCCCTCCTTTATTCCTCCCCTCCCTCACTGATCTTCCTCTCCTTTGGTCCCATCTGCTCCTCTTCATCACCACCTTCATCAGCTCACTTCCTGGATACCGAATGTGATGCATTATGGGACAGACGGCTGTCTAACAGGGTTAGCTGAGCCACGTGGCTGCTAATCCTGAGTGTGTGTGTGTGTGTGTGTGTGTGTGTGTGTGTGTGTGTGTGTGTGTGTGTGTGTGTGTGTGTGTGTGTGTGTGTGAGCTGTGTGAACTCATAAATGCACCCCCCATCACACACACACACACACACACAACCTCACATGCTGACTGTCTTTCCAGAGGAGGAAGAGGAGGCAGACGCGACGTGTTTCTGTTCGTCAGGAGCATCTCATTTGCATATATTAGCATAATTTACCTGCTGTGTTTTACAGCCTGCTCTTGCTGCCTGTTTCTGATGAGTTCCACCAGATGATTCTCAGGTTCTTCTCTTAACTCCAGGATGAGAGATAACGTGTGTGTGTCTGTGTGTGTGTGTGTGTGTGTGTGTGTGTGTGTGTGTGTGTGTGTGTGTGTGTGTGTGTGTGTGTGTGTGTGTGTGTGTGTGTGTGTGTGTGTGTGTGTGTGTGTGTGTGTGTGTGTGTGTCCCCTCAGGTGCTGATATGCCTTCACCATGAGCGGATTGGGGGAGAACTCCATGGAGCCTCTGACCTCAGAAAACCGGAAACGCAAGCTCTCCACGTGTGACACGCCCGGTCTGGGGTGAGTTAACCAATCAGCACCAGAGGGAGGGAAGGGGCGGGTTCTCCATCCGCGTGGATGATGATGATGATGATGATGATGAGGAAGAACATGAATGTGTGCAAAATACATCATGATGTTCGGGTAGAAAACAGCTTTTCTTCTAAATGTTAGGATTTAAAAATAGACTTAGTCCTCGACTTACAAACATTCAGAGATATGAACAAACGTACTTCCCTATATCTGACGATCGTCCTGCAGTTCCTCTTGTTGCCACCACCTCCTCCAAGCAGCACCGCTGCGTTCACGAAGCTCCAACACTCGTTTCCCCTCTTGTTGTTTGTTGTCTCTGTTAGCGTCTCAGAGCGTCAGGCTTCCTACTGTGGATTATTTACTGTTTATCATGGATGATAAAGGAACGCGAAGCTACATGCTAATGCTACATGCTACAGTGGATCATCAACAGTAACTCCGAATTGTTACTGATGATCTTAAAAACTGGTAGAGAGTTCCTAGAAGTGTTTTTTTTATTCTTATAATATGGATTAAAGTTTACCGTGAACTAATCTGGATTAAAACGATCATGTGAATCACGAATGACGCTTGACAGTAGATATTGGAACTATATGTACGTATTTTAATATGATTACGTGTTTTTATCCTTATTTATTGTACAGTAACATGATATTGTGAGCTTTTAACACTTTTCCAGTGATTTTTAGAGTCCAGTATTTGTGGTGGACAGACGTTAAATTGGGTGAAATGATGAACTTGATGATTATTTTTCCGTGTATTTTTTTAAACCACTATATAATCAATAACGACTGAACTCTAAACGACCTGAACCTGTATTTCATTTATATGTGTTGTTTTAATGTCCTGTAATTATTTCTGGTCAGTCTGAAGGAATAGAACTTTAGTTTTTACAGTAGTAATGACATTACTTTAGTATTTAGAGTAGTAATGACATTACTTTAGTATTTAGAGAAGTAATGACATTACTTTAGTATTTAGAGAAATAATGACATTACTTAAGTATTAGAGCAGTAATAACATTACTTTAGTATTTAGAGTAGTAATGACATTACTTTAGTATTTAGAGAAATAATGACATTACTTAAGTATTTAGAGCAGTAATAACATTACTTTAGTATTTAGAGTAGTAATGACATTACTTTAGTATTTAGAGAAGTAATGACATTACTTAAGTATTAGAGCAGTAATAACATTACTTTAGTATTTAGAGAAATAATGACATTACTTAAGTATTAGAGCAGTAATAACATTACTTTAGTATTTAGAGTAGTAATGACATTACTTTACTATTTAGAGCAGTAATGACATTAGTATTAGAGCAGTAATGACATTTCTTTAGTATTAGAGCAGTAATGACATTTTAATGACCTCAGATGGAGGTTATAGATTTAAATGTAATAAATATTGACTTATGAATAATTCATCTTAGGAACAGCCTCTAGGAACCAGTTGTGTTCATATGTTGAGGACTATCTGTAGTCTTTATTTAACTGAGTAAAGGTTTAATTGAGTTGAAATCCTCTTTCACCATCATTGGGGGGGAGGGGTTGTGAGGGCATACAGAATAAATCTACACGCCGACTCCAGCAATTACAAGTCGCCTGTTCTCTGATCCCAGTCGGCTCTGTTTCAGTTTTTCAGGGCCTGTAAAGTAAAGTCGGAGAAACTCTCATAAACAAAGAAGCTTTTATTTATTTTTCTTAAGCCAGACTTTTGGAGAAACACGTATTTGCTTTCACTGGATGAGGAAACTGATGCTTCTCACATGTCTGAACGTTAGACGAGAAGCTGCAGCCTCCTAGACCGAGAACAGCTGCCTCTCGATCATTTGGAGCAGGAATACGCAGTATTTTCAATCCACCTTTGCGGTAATTCTTATATTCCGACATATCAGCAGTGTTAGCGTTAGCTTAGCTTCTCTTTTGCACGTTGTTCTCTGCAGGTGTGAGCGGAAGCGGCGTGAGCAGGAGAGCAAATACATCGAGGAGCTGGCCGAGCTGATCTCCGCCAACCTCAGCGACATCGACAGCTTCAACGTCAAACCGGACAAATGCGCCATCCTCAAGGAGACGGTGCGCCAGATCCGGCAGATCAAAGAGCAGGGTGAGTGGACGCCGTCGCTGGACCCCCCCCCCACACACACACACACCAGCAAACACCCACCCACCCACCTGAGGGTGGCAGCGGCGGTGGCGAGCTGGAGCGAGGTTGCTCTGTGAGTCAGGAGGCATCTGGAAAGGTGTTGAGCTGAGAGAGACAGCTGCAGGCACACACACACACACACACACACACACACACACACACACACACACACACACACACACACACACACACACACACACACACACTCAGAGCCCAGGTGCACGGACGGATCAGTCATTCATCTCCCCCAAATTTCCCAGCCTCAAGTGTTTGTGTTTGGGAGGAAACATTGCCAATACTTTACGCATCTGTCATTCATGCATCGCATGTGTGTGTGTGTGCATGCATGTGTGTGTGTGTGTGTGTGTGTGTTATGGGCACACGCAGCTGCGTGCCGGCCCGGCCGGGGGCTGTTTGATTGGACGTTTGCAGGTGATCACATGCCCATCCATCCTGTCTAACGGCCAGATTATCCGATCCGCGCCCGTCGGCGCAGCTGCTTCAGAACCTGCAGATTGATCACGATTAAACTTTCACACTCAGACACATTTATTCCCCCCCACCCCCCCGACCCAAGATGAATTTCTCCAGATTGTGTGTGTGTGTGTGTGTGTGTGTGGGGTGGGGGGGTAGAACCGTCGGTGTATTTCTGCTGGGCTCCGTCAGCGTCTGCCACCTCGACAGGAAGGGGAAGAGGCTACAGCTGGTCCTGACTGGCTGCTGACACGTTGCCATAGTTACAGGAAGTGAAGACAGAAACGACAGGGGCGTTTAGCTCTCGTCTCGCTCTCTACCTGTTCCTCTCCCCTCCTCTTCTCACTTCCAGTTGCTCTTTCTGCCAGCCTTTTTTTGCTCTTTTCTCTTCCTCGTCTCGACATTTCTCGTTTTCTTCCTCCTGCATCTTCCTCTTCCTCTTCCTCTTCCTCTTCCTCTTCCTCTCATCCGTTTGTGCAGCACGACGACTCGCTTCAGGTGTGCTCCCAGCATCTCAACGTGTACGAAGCGAACCGACGCGGTGCTGCTCGTCTTTTCCCGTCCTCTTCATCGTTCTTCTCTGAACTTCAGTTCTCTGCTTTATTCCTTTCTATTGGTGCTATGCATCGCCCCTGGGGAGCCAATCAGATGGAATGATCCCCCCCACACCCCCGCCGACTCTTCCTCTTGACCAAACCTCACATTAACACAACAACACAAACGCCAGCCTCGTTCTGTCAGTCTCCATCCTCATCCCTCTGCTAGTGCTTCCATCTTTATATATTCCTACCCCCCCTCCCCACCCATTCTCTCACAGACTCCTCCATTAATTCAGGTGCCTCGGCTCCGGCCCCCCCTGCACCATCACAGCTCCTCTCTCTCTCTCTCTCGCTCTCCCTCCCAGCCCCAGCCTACCAGACGGTCCCTTCAGAGTCTGACACTGAATATAAAGCCTGAGGACGGCGGCTACCTGCTCCACACGCGCCCAGCCCGCCTCTCCTCCCGACGCGCCTCCGAAAAACCTCCTCCGTCCGTCTCCATCCTCACCTGGACTCGGAAATTTATTAATTTTTTTATTTATTTTTGAAAGTAAATGTTGAGAAACGCTGCCCCCTGCTGGCGCAGCCGGAGAAGCGAACGGCACCGTGTGTTTTTTCCTTCCTTCGCTGGGGTTTTTTCTTATTTACAGGCATCAATGCTCGAATTGTCGTTTAATAAATTGTTTTACTGTAAATTAAATTTAAATTTTTACAAATTTTCTATAATCTTTTTTATTATTATTATAATTTTATTTAATTTTATTAATATTATTTTATTATTATTTATTTTATTCCCTCAAGGAAAAGCTTCTTCCAACGACGATGACGTCCAGAAGTCAGACGTGTCCTCCACGGGTCAAGGGGTCATCGATAAGGACCACCTGGGGCCCCTCCTGCTGCAGGTGAGCCCCTTCCCTCCCTCCCTTCCCGGTTGGTGATTGGACGGATCGGCTGACTTCCTGTCTGCGTGCCTCCAGGCTCTGGACGGCTTCCTGTTCGTGGTGAACCGGGAGGGCAGCATCGTGTTCGTGTCGGACAACGTGACGCAGTACCTGCAGTACAAGCAGGAGGAGCTGATCAACACCAGCGCGTACAACATCCTGCACGAGGACGACCGCGAGGAGTTCCACAAGAACCTGCCCAAGACCAACCGTGAGAAACCAACACACACACACACACACACATACACACACACACGAGGGTGCTACACACCTGCTCATCGCTCCATCCTCCTCCCGTTATTCACATTTCCCTCTCGCTCTTTTCTGCTCTCGCTAACAAGGAGCCCCTGGGAAGCCTCCACACACACACACACACACACACACACACACACACACACACACACACACATGCTCAGGAGCGCCCACCCACTCAGTGCTAAGCAGGCAGAGCGTAACGCAGCTGTCAGTCACACTCAGTGGGTCCGACGTGAGGATCAGGTCTGAGCTCCACCGCCGCCATCGGGAGCTACTTCCTGCTAAATAATGCATCTCCACACACCGTGTGTGTGTGTGTGTGTGTGTGTGTGTGCATATGTTTTATTGTATATATTTACATGCATATGTCAGTGATTGTGTTCAATTGTGTGTGTGTGTGTGTGTGTGTGTGTGTGTGTGTGTGTGTTTTAACGCTGATTAATTATGGATGTTTTTCCTCGAATCGATTAACTTCCTGTTCCGTCACCTGGGAAACAGATGAGCGTCCGCTTGGCTCCGCCCCTTGTTTTCCGTGAGGCCCGTGAATGGAATGCACCCCCCCCTGGATGCAGGTTCCTGTAGGGTGACCTCCAGCGACACCCGATGCGCACACACACACACACACACACACACACTCAGGGCGTGAACACCTGAACCTCTGAGGGGTCGTGACCCCAACAATGCAGGGGATTTTTCCACGATGGGGAGACACTCAAAGCCTTTTCACTATCAGCCCCCCCCCGTGTTTCCGTCTCCTGGTCTCCTCCCTGCACCTGCCAGAGACCGACCCAAGGCCCCCCCGATAAGGCTGGGAGGACGCTCGGATGTCTGTGAAGTTTGCCTCCCTGTTCCCTCCCTCCCCTGTGAAGGTGACCCCCCCGTCTAAAAGGCGTTTGGGGCCTGAATGAGGATAGATGGCTGCGTGCCCCCCCTCCCCATCCAGCGCCACCGGAGAGGAAGACATATTGGAAATCGACAGCTTGGTTCCATTAATCCCTCGGTCCATTTACCCCCCCTCCCCCTGAGAGGGGGGAGCACGCGGCCACGTGATTGGTTCGTTCGGTTTGAGTGTATGAGTGTGTGTGTTCCACTCACACCCCCGTCTGCTTCTGCTTGCAGTAAATGGAGTGTCGTGGGGGGGCGAGGCGACCCGACAGAAGAGCCACACCTTCACCTGCCGCATGCTGGTCAAGTTCTGCCACGCCCACGGCCCCATGGAGGAGGGGCCGGGGGGGCCGCGCTACGAGACCATGCAGTGCTTCGCCCTCACCCAGCCCAAGGCCATGATCGAGGAGGGGGAAGGTACGGCGCAAAACCAAATAAATACAGTGACCCCTCGTTCTTTATAGTTAACGCGTTCCAGGAACCACACGCGATTAACGAATTCCACGATAGAGCGACGAACTATTTATTTTATTATTTAGGGTAATTTAAACGTTTCTGAACCCCCCCATGCTGATATTAATCCACCTTCCATCTGTATTACCTTTAAAACACTCTGATAGACTGTTTAAAACACTTTTGAGTCTCACAGAAGTCCCAGACTGACAGAAGGTAGCGCACTTCCTGATGCCGTCAGCCAATAGAATGCATGTACGGTATCACATGACTACAAAAACTCCACAATGAGGTGAAGCCGCGAGTGTTGATGTGTGAATGAGCGAAGGATTACTGTATTTATTAAAATACATTCGTACAGAACTGACTGTTCATCGACTGTTTAACCTGGAGACGGGTTCATTCAACTTACATCGTTTTTGGACTTACATCACCTGGAACTGATTAACAACGTCAGCCGAGGTTTATCTGTATTTACAGAAGGTTATCGAACTTTTTATGGACAAAGCGAAATATCATTCGAAGCAGATTATAGAGATTTATCTCTTTAATCCGGAGTTGTTCTGCGTAGACAGTTCAGATCTGAGCTGCTTCTTCTCCCCGCAGACCTTCAGTCATGTATGATCTGCGTCGCCCGGCGGGTCACCGCCATGGAGAGAACGGAGAGCTTCAACACGCGACACGAGCTCTCAGGTGAGTCCAGCACGAACCCTGATCCGGGATCGGGTGGGGGTCGTCTCTCACCCGTCTCTCACCCGTCTCCCTCCCCAGGTAAGCTGATCCAGATCGACCAGAACTCCCTGCGGGCGTCGATGCGTCCGGGCTGGGAGGACCTGCTGAGACGCTGCATCCAGATGTTCCTGCAGCACAGCGACGGGCAGCCGTGGTCGCACAAACGCCACTACCACGAGGGTGGGTCACACACACACACACACACACACACACACACACACACACACACACACACACACACACCGGAATCAGCTGCTAACGTGTTAAAGCTAAAGAACTGTTCACCCTCAGCTTGTTTTAGTTGTGAGTGTGTTATCTAGATCACATGTGTCAAACTCAAGGCCCGGGGGCCAAATGTGGCCCTCCACATCATTTTATGTGGCCCGCAAGAGAATAAAAGGCCAGAGTGTCTAAAAACACATATTAAATAGGTCAAAAGTGTGCTTTGAACAAAGACTACATTTCCCACAATGCAGTAGTTCAGCCCATTCTAATTCTGACTAAACGTAGTGAACAAAGTTAACATCCTAACTTGTGTCTGATGTTATTTTTCTTTATTGATTGATAGTTTGATCCTTGATTGATGGAGTTCTGTGGGTTTAATAACCTGACAAATGAAAAGGATTTATGTTAGAACAGAGAAACAAACAAACATGTTTTTTCTGTCTAACTGTAATGTTTGGAACTAGAATCAGTCAGAAATTCAGTTATTTAACATTAAGGAGTAGTTACATTTAGTTACATTACACTGAGTTACATTTAGTTACATTTATTAGTTACATTAAGGAGTAGTTACATTTAGTTACATTACACTGAGTTACATTTAGTTACATTTATTAGTTACATTAAGGAGTAGTTACATTTAGTTACATTACACTGAGTTACATTTAGTTACATTTATTAGTTACATTAAGGAGTAGTTACATTTAGTTACATTACACTGAGTTACATTTAGTTACATTTATTAGTTACATTAATAAGGAGTAGTTACATTTAGTTACATTACACTGAGTTACATTTAGTTAAATTTATTAGTTACATCAAGGAGTAGTTACATTTAGTTACATTACACTGAGTTACATTTAGTTACATTTATTAGTTACATTAAGGAGTAGTTACATTTAGTTACATTACACTGAGTTACATTTAGTTATATTTATTAGTTACATTAAGGAGTAGTTACATTTAGTTACATTACACTGAGTTACATTTAGTTACATTTATTAGTTACATTAAGGAGTAGTTACATTTAGTTACATTACACTGAGTTACATTTAGTTACATTTATTAGTTACATTAAGGAGTAGTTACATTTAGTTACATTACACTGAGTTACATTTAGTTACATTTATTAGTTACATTAAGGAGTAGTTACATTTAGTTACATTACACTGAGTTACATTTAGTTACATTTATTAGTTACATTAAGGAGTAGTTACATTTAGTTACATTACACTGAGTTACATTTAGTTACATTTATTAGTTACATTAAGGAGTAGTTACATTTAGTTACATTACACTGAGTTACATTTAGTTACATTTATTAGTTACATTAAGGAGTAGTTACATTTAGTTACATTACACTGAGTTACATTTAGTTACATTTATTAGTTACATCTGGCCCTTTGAGGACAGCCGTGATGCTGATGACACTCTTGTTCTAGAGTTAAGTGTTCTTTTTTTATCATCGCTGTTGATCTTGTGGAAAACTAAAGTCTTTTTTCTTCATCATTGATCGTTTTCACACCGACGCATTTGATTTATGACCTTTTTCGATCAGATAAGCGTCTCAGGGAGTGAATTTGCTGCTTTTATCTTTCCGTGCAGCCTTTCTGCAAGGTCACGCCGAGACGCCGCT
Source organism: Antennarius striatus (assembly GCF_040054535.1). Lineage (NCBI taxonomy): Eukaryota > Metazoa > Chordata > Actinopteri > Lophiiformes > Antennariidae > Antennarius > Antennarius striatus. Next base: position 2,714,220 of record NC_090777.1, on the reverse strand, counting down.
GTACCGCTTCTCCCTCTCCGACGGCACGCCGGTCACCGCCCAGACCAAGAGCAAACTGTACCGCCACCCCATGAGCAACGAGCCGCAGGGCTTCATCTCCACCCACCTGCTGCAGAGGTCAGCACACGCGTGTGCGGGTTAGAACACGCCACTGTCAAGTCTGAAAAGCACATCTCTGACGCCGCCGAGGCTTTCAGTGACTGGAGTGAGAGCTGAAGGAGCTTTATGTGCACTTTTTGTACGATTTTTCTGCGCTTTTCGTGAGCTTTTTGTGCACTTTTTGTGTGCTTTTTGTGCACTTTTTGTGAGTTTTTCGTGAGCTTTTTGTGCACTTTTTGTGCTCTTTTTGTGCACGTTTTGTGCGCTTTTCGTGTGCTTTTTGTGCCCTTTTTGTGCACGTTTTGTGCGCTTTTCGTGTGCTTTTTGTGCACTTTTTGTGCACGTGCTGTTGTGTTTCTCCGTCTGAGAGGAAACTTGTATTTGACCTTGTTTCTCGTTTCTTGTCTTCGTTCCTCGCAGAGAACCCAACGGCTACCGCTCGGCTCAGGGCGGCAACCTGATGCAGAACGCCATGAGAGGCCCCGCCCCCGGCGCCCAGATGAACATCAACGCCGGCGGTGGTGGTGGGGGAATGGGGGGGATGGGGGGCATGAGCAGGGGTTTCGGCATGAACGAGCAAAGTCACATGGGTCACATGGGTCCGATGGGAGGCGGAGCTATGTACGGCGGGGGCGGCGGCGGCGGTGGAGGAGGAAGTGGAGGTGGAAACATGGGCAACCGAATGATGCAGATGAGTCAGATGGGGCCGATCAGTCAGGGGGGGCACCTGAACCAGATGGGGGCCATGACCCACCCGGGGCAGGGCATGCAGCACCCGCAGCAGCCCCCGTTCCAGAGCAGCGGGGGCTTCGGCTTGAGCGGCATGAACAGCCCCACAGGAAGCCCCAGGATGGGTGGCCCCCCCCAGCAGGGGCTCCTGATGTCGCCCCGGAACAGAGGGAGCCCAAAGATGGGGGCCAACCAGTTCTCCCCCGGAGGTAAAGCGGCGGCGGCTAACGGTTAGTATCGGTTATCTATCAATCGATCGGCTAATTGATAATGTGCCCCCCCCCCCCCAGGCATGCACTCCCCCATGAGCGGCATCGTCAGCGGCGGAGGGGGCGGGGGGGGCAGCGCGTCCTTCTCCAGCAGCTCTCTGAACGCCCTGCAGGCCATCAGCGAGGGGGTGGGCAGCTCGCTGTCCTCCACCCTCATGTCGCCCCCCCCAGCGCTGAAACCCGACAGCTCCCCCAGCATCCACTCCTCCTCCTCCCAGCCCCCCCCCAAACCGGGACCCGACGGCTCAAAGAGCCCGGCCGGGGGGGGCCTGGACCACCATCACCCCCCCATGCACCACCACCACCACCATCAGCACCCCCAGGCTGAGAGTTCCGGGGAGCGGCCGGACGGCCAGGTGCCCCCCCCCACCGCCGTCGCCAAGGAGGAGGGGGGCAGCGAGGCCAGCTCCGAACCCCCCCGGAGGGTGCCGGACAGTAAGGGCCACAAGAAGCTGCTGCAGCTGCTGACCTCCCCCACGGAGGAACTGGGCATGGGGGGGGGCAACGGGCCACCAGGACCCCCCATCCCGCCCCCGCCACCACCTCCCCCCCCCAGCAGCACTCCCGCCCTCTCAGACAGTAAGGACCCCTCTGGAGGCATGACCAGCCCCTCGTCCACGGGGGTGTCCTCCTCTTCTTCCTCAGTCAGTGCTGGGGGGCCAGTGGCCGGGCCGGGGGGGGGCTTACACTACACCGGCTCCCTGCAGGAGAAGCACAAGATCCTCCACAAGCTGCTGCAGAACGGAAACACCCCCGACGAGGTGGCCAAGATCACCGCCGAGGCCACGGGGAAGGTGTCCCTGGGGGGCCAGGAGGTGGGGGGCGGCGAAGCCGGAGCGGCGGGGGCGTCGGGGGCCGGGGCGGGGCCCGGGATGAGCGAACCCAAACAGGAGCAGCACAGCCCCAAGAAGGAGAAGACCCACGCCCTCCTGCACTACCTGCTCAACAAGGACGACTCCAAGGAGCCCCCCGACGTCAAGCCCAAGCTGGAGGAGCTGGAGGGGAAGGGGCCCCCGGGGGCCGCGGGGGGCCCCGCCCGGGGCGGGCCCGGACCGGGACCCGGCCCCGCCCCAGAGCATCCAGAGACCAAGGTCAAGTCGGAACCGCCGGATGATGTAAGAGTCCTACGTCACAGTAACGTCGAGCTAACGCCGTTAGCCGGGAGCTAACGCTGTTAGCCGGGAGCTAACGCCGTTAGCCGGGAGCTAACGCCATTAGCCGGGAGCTAACGCCGTTAGCCGGGAGCTAACGCCATCTTTACGTCTTTGCTCAGCTGCACAACCTGGAGACGATCCTCGGGGACTTGAGGGGTTCCAGTTCCGACTTCTACCCGGATCAGGCCGGAGGGGGCGGGGCTAATGACACGGGCAACAAGCCCCAGGGGGGTCTGGAGGACAGTTTGAGGGGTAAGTGGTTCAAGGATTATCCTCAGAGAGGAAGACAGAGGTGTGTGTTAGCGGTGTGTGTTTGTGTTTTTTGTGCAGGCAGTCCAGGGGTCGTCCCGGGGCCTCAGGGGCCCTTCCAGAGGACCATGTCCATGGATGGGAAGCCCTCCGGTGGGCCTGGGGGGGCAGGCAGACGTCCCATGCTCATCAAGCAGGAGAACATCATGGGCTGCCCCGACGGCTACCCAGGAACCCTAGGGGGTGTGTCCAGCTGCTCCCAGAATGCACCACTCTCTGCTCTCCGCCCACTCTCCCCTGTCCTGACACATGATGTTTGTCTCTCCCTCCCCAGGACCGATGAACCGGGGCATGGTGGCCCAGAGGTCTCCCATGGGGGGGTCAGGCGACTGGGGCATGCCTCGCTCCAGCGCCAGTCCTGTGGGGGGGCACCCCCCCATGATGCGCCAGGGCGCCATGGAGTACAGCGGCAGCAAGGGCATGATGTCGGGACCGCTGGTCAGCCGCTCCAACAGCGTGCCGGGGGGGGGCCGGTCCATGCTGCAGCAGCAGCTCATGGAGATGGGTGCGTGTCGCGTCAGCAAAGCAGGAAGTCACGCTGGGAGCTAAATGCTAACAGTTTAGGCTAGCAGTCCCAGGATTATTAAAAGCTAATAAACTAAAATTTAATCGTCGTGTTGATAACCGAATCTGATCTGGATCTACAGCAATCCCTCGCTTATTCACGCTTCAAGAGGCACGGCTTCACTATACCGCTGATTTATAGTAGGTAGTCACATGATACCGTACGCGCATTCTATTGGCTGACAGCATCCGCACTTCAGAAACATTTAAATTATCGTAAATGATAAAATAAATACTTGGTCGATATATCGCGGAATTTCATTTTTCGCGGGTGATCCTGGACCGCATTAACAGTGAGTAACGAGGGATTACCGTACTCCAGATTTTACCCGATTCTTTCTTTTTCACGTACCCAACATTGTCTTTACTCAACCTTCCCCTTGAATTTCATAAAAATCCGTATTTAAGTTTATGTAATTGAGGAAAGTGTTCCAAAAAAATCTGTGTTTCCTTGCGGGAAAAAACATTCCTGACTCCGCCCCTTTATCCGTATCCTCTAAAAGGAAGACAAAAGCAAACGAGCGAGGATGCAAAATAGTTTTTTATGGACTTATCGTGTCTCTATTTGGACTAAACGGCGACGAGAGCTGAACCGACGACATCCTGTCAGGTGTTAGCTATGTCGGGTGTTGATGGCGGCTCTACGTCTGTCCGTTAAACGCCTCGTCTTCCTGCTGCAGGAGGCTCCGCCGACATGGCGATGGGGATGAGCCCCTTCACCCAGCAGGGGCAGCCCAGCCAGTCCCCCTCCTGGCCGGACAACCTGATGGGGATGGAGGGCAGCAGGTGAGTGCAGCGCCCCCTGCAGGTACTGTCTGTAGGAGTCACCGCACCAAGCCCGTCACGCCGCTCACACTCACTGGTGTTTTTATGTGTGTGTGTGTGTGTGTGTGTGTGTGTCATAGACGCCAGTTCGGCAACACCTTAGACGACCTCCTGGTGCCCCCCACCACCAGCGAGGGGCAGAGCGACGAGCGGGCGCTGCTGGACCAGCTGGACTCGCTGCTGAACAACACGGACGGCATCGCCCTGGAGGAGATAGACCGAGCCCTGGGCATCCCGGACCTCGTCAGCCAGGTGGGGCATCGGGGCAGGAATGGGGGCGGGGGGGGGCAGCTTAGAAGAAGTCAGTCCAGTAACAAACTGTTGGTTCTGCCCTCTCGACCCATCTGCTTCAGTCACACGGGGCCGAGCAGCCAATCGAGTCGTTCCCAGGGCAGGACCCCTCCATGGTTCTGGACCAGAAGCCCCTCTACGGTCAGGGCTATCCGGGCCCCCCCTCCATGTCCATGCAGTCTGGCTACGGGGGGAACCCCATGCAGGGACAGACCCAACAAGGAGGCTTCGGGCCCATGCTGTCTCAGATGGGACAAGGCGGTAGTTTCCCCGGTATGGGGGGCATGGGCGGCATGGGACACCCCCGCGCCAACATGATGAGACCCAGGATGATGACGGCCAACAAGCCCATGAGGCTGCAGCTGCAGCAGCGGCTGCAGGGACAGCAGGTGGGTTCTGATCCGGATTCAGTCCGTTCACACTGGAAGAACAGAAGTCCGTGGAGGATAAGTCAGGAATTCAGTTATTTAACATTAAGGAGTAGTTACATTTAGTTACATTACATTTAGTTACATTTAGTTACATTTATTAGTTACATTAAGGAGTAGTTACATTTAGTTACATTACATTTAGTTACATTTAGTTACATTTATTAGTTACATTAAGGAGTAGTTACATTTAGTTACATTACATTTAGTTACATTTATTAGTTACATTAAGGAGTAGTTACATTTAGTTACATTACACTGAGTTACATTTAGTTACATTTATTAGTTACATTAAGGAGTAGTTACATTTAGTTACATTACACTGAGTTACATTTAGTTACATTTATTAGTTACATTAAGGAGTAGTTACATTTAGTTACATTACACTGAGTTACATTTAGTTACATTTATTAGTTACATTAAGGAGTAGTTACATTTAGTTACATTACATTTAGTTACATTTAGTTACATTTATTAGTTACATTAAGGAGTAGTTACATTTAGTTACATTACACTGAGTTACATTTAGTTACATTTATTAGTTACATTAAGGAGTAGTTACATTTAGTTACATTACACTGAGTTACATTTAGTTACATTTATTAGTTACATTAAGGAGTAGTTACATTTAGTTACATTACACTGAGTTACATTTAGTTACATTTATTAGTTACATTAAGGAGTAGTTACATTTAGTTACATTACACTGAGTTACATTTAGTTACATTAATTAGTTTAGTAGTTGATGGAAATGAGTTTGACCCACCTCTTCCACGACGTGAAGTTACTACCTTGTGTTTACAGAACTTACTGCTAAAATCCTGTGACCTCACTATGTAAAGGTCAGCGCGTCATGTAATCCGTCTCTGCGTTAAATGTTCTCTCCCCCTCCAGTTCATGAACCAGAGCCGACAGAACATGGGCATGAAGATGGAGAACCCGGGGGGGAACCCTGGCATGAGGCCCGGCATGCAGCCTGGCATGGGAGGACAGGTAGATGACAAAAACCCTCAGCGATGCCAAGCCGGTGCTCGCATTTCACACACACTCACACACACACACACACACACACTCACACAGGGTGTGTGTGTGTGTGTGTGTGAGACGCGCCCTCCATCAACACACTGGTCTCTTCAGCTCTTTAATCCGTCACTGCGCCGCCTCTAATGGATGAACCTGGACCCGAACGCAGACAGTAACAGTTTGGAAATGGATTACCGCTGAACCCCGACGGTTATTTATGGATCACCGGCATTTATAACAGCGTTTATAACAGCATTAATAACAGCATTATTACCAAGTGTAAAGCTATGAATGACACGTCCTGCTTCACACCAGACGGTGATTAATGAAGGAGCAGCAGGGGGGATGCTGGGTAAAGCAGCTCAACAGGTCCTGTGTCTTCAGGAGTCTTTACCTTTAGTGGGTTTTGAACTAACCCACTTGGTCTAAAACTAACTAGTTTTTGTGCTAACTTAGTAACTGGGTTTTTAAATTAACTTCTTTCTAAACTAACCTTAACTAACTTCTTAACCCATTGGGGTTTGAACAAATTAGGTTCTCAACTAGGTTTTAAACTAACTAGGTTTTTAAACTAACTAGGTTTGTAATAACTAAGTAGGTTTAATACTTATTAGGCTCTGAAATAACTAACTAGGTTTTTAAATTAACTGGGTTTTGAAATAACCAAGTTTTAAACAAACTATGTTTTAAACTAACTAGTTTTTGACCTGCATAACTAGGTTTTTTAATTAACTAGGTTTGTAATAACAAACAAACTAGGTTTTAAACTAACTAGTTTCTAAACTAAAAAACTACTTAACCCATTAAGGTTTGAACAAATTAGGTTCTAAACTAACTGGGTTTTGTGCTAACTGGGTTTGTAATAACTAACTAACTAGGTTTAGACTAACTGTTTTAAACTAGTTTTTTAACTAACTATGTTTGTAGATTAACTGGGTTTGCAATAACTAACTAGGTTTTAAACTAACTCGTTTCTTAACTAACTGACTAATTAACTAACCCATTAGGTTCTGAACAAATTAGGTTCTAAACTAAGTTTTGTACTAACTAGTTTTTGAACTAACTCACTTGGTTCTGAACTAGGTTTTGAATTGTTATTTAACATAAACTTTGTATTTATATTATATGTGTGTTATTATTATGTTATTATTTATTATTATTTATGTTGTTTACATTTACACTGTATGTTTGACACCTATCCTGCTTTATTTGCTTTCAATTGGGGACTAATAAAGTTTCTTGAGTTTGAATCTTATAGCGGCGGTAGCTCCTATTGGTTGTCTTTTCCGTGCTCACCCTCTGATTGGTCGGTTTGTGCAGGCGGGGTTCCTGAATGCTCAGATGATGGCTCAGCGCAGCAGAGAGATGGTCACCATGCAGATGAGGCGGCAGCGCATGATGATGCTGATGCAGCAGCAGCAGCAGCAGGCGGCCGCCGCCGCCGCCGCCGGGGGCTTCAGCCCCCCGCCCAACGTCACCGCGCCCGGCGGCATGGACAGCCCAATGGGGGGGCCTAACATGGGCCAGCCGGGCCCCCAGCAGTTTGGCTACGGAGGGAGTTATGGTGAGTCTGTTGGGCCCTGTATAAAAATGCTGCCCCCTGGTGGCGAGTGGGAGAACTGCAGCATCTTCATTGATCTATCAGCTGATGGGGGCTTTCGGTTTGTCTCCCCAGGGATGGGCCAGCAGGGGGACCCTTCGTTCGGCCCGTCGGCCGGAAGTCCTCCTAACGCCATGATGCCCGGCCGCATGGGACCCCAAAACCCCATGATGCAACAGCACCCGCAGGGGGGTCCCATGTACCAGGGTGCAGACATGAAAGGCTGGTCGCAGGGGGGGCTGGGGCGCAGCAGGTAGAACCAATCACACGCAGACAGTTTGGTTTGGTGCTTCTGGGCTCCAATGAGAACCCGTCTCACTTCCTGTCGTTCCTCCAGTTCCTACCCCCAGCAGCAGTTCGGGCAGCAGGGGCCCCCGGGGCAACAGCAGTTTGGACAGCAGGGCAACCCGGGCCAGTATGGGGGCATGATGATGAGCGGGGGCATGCCAGCCAGCGGAGGAGGGGGTCACATGGGCCAGATGGGGGGGCAGATGGGTATGAACCCCATGGTGATGGGACGCATGCCGATGGGGCCTGATCAGGTAGGTGCTGAGGGCAGGAGAAAGGGGGCGCATGAAGGGCGGGGCTGTTTTTTTCTGGGGGGGTTGATTTGTTAACAGGCTTCCTCACTTCTTCCTCTTTTCCTCCCCCCCCTCTAGAAATACTGCTGAGCATCAGGACGGTCAGTCTCACTTTGGAGGACTTGTAGTGCTGCGCTCCCACCAGAAGGGGGCGTGAACTTCATTTCTAGGCTCCTATTGGCCACCTGGAGGTGAAATCGGGCCAATCGGGGGTCACGAGGATCAGAAACACTGACGCTTTGACTCCCGTGGCAGACGGCGGTTCAACGCCCCCGTTTCGGACCAAACGGCGGCCGTCACACACTCCTGAGTGGATCACACACTCCGACCCGTCTTTTGTGGACTAGCGTGACGTCATTGTGTTCAGATATAAATTATGGGATTCCTTTCTTGTGTCTGAACTGTGGGATTTTTATCCGCCCCTCCCAAAGGACGCAAACCAGGAACCATCAGATTGTGACATCAGATGAATGTCATGAAGCAGTAGCACATTGTTTGGCCTTCCAGGCCCCCCCCCAGGGCCCCTCCGAGCGCAAATATGACTGAATCACTTGTTGGCTGTTTGCACTTTAACGAAAGGCCAACGTGGAATGGATTGTGGCAATATAGAGGCCTTTACCGGAGAATTATGGATAGCAGCAGACGTTAACTGTTTATTTGTGTGTGTGTGTGTGGTGTGTGTGTGTGTGTGTGTGGGTGTTCTTCTTCTCTGATTGGTTGATGGGTAACCATGTGACGATCTTTGTTCTGCAGTGGGAACCAGTAGAAAGGCAGTAAGCACAGATTCCATCCAAGCAGTTTAATAACGACAGGAGACATTATCCCCAAAATTTCCAACTATATTTATACGGATTCACGACCAGAGGGTCATTTTTAAATCCAAAAAATAAATAAAATAAAAAAAATTGCACATATTTTGGTTACCTTGCACCAACTTCCAGCGTCTATTGCCAGTCGTAAATGAGCTCGAGTTCCAGCAATAATCCTTCCTCCTGGTTTCCCGTGATGACAAAGCTGAAGCATCGTTTCCTCCGAGCGACGGCACTGCAGTATTAGACATGAAGTCCCGTGTGGAGCGTCTCCTTTCTTTTATGTCTGTAAAGGTAAATTGTAAATACGCTTCAGATGTACAATATATAAATATACAGTATATAAGCTTTTGTAGGTCACATACTGTTTTTGCACAGATTGTAAGGCTTGTTATTTAAAAGTGTAAATTTCTGAATCCCATCATAGGTCAGCTTTTATTCCTGATTATGTCTTTTATTTCCGACTTTATTCTCAGAAGGAGCGGTCTTAGCTAAAGAGGTGCTGGTGCGTATTTTTTCTTCATAAATTATTTTTATTCTGGCAAAAAAACAAAAAAAAACAACACAAAACATGCCTATAAAAGAGTCGACACATGATTGTGTTTGGCTTCTCGAGGCCCTGATGTCTTACCAGGACGCGCGGTGGACTTCTTCACAAACGAAACCTCATGCTTCCACGTGTGACTTTCAGTTCGACTCCTGAGATTTCTGTGCTTTGAATTCGTGCAGCTGGAAATCCGCCTCGATGTAAAGGTGTTCATGAATCCTGTAGGTTTGAATTTTTCTACATTTCAGTTTTCTTTCTATTTCCTGTGAACGTTTTTATCTGTTGAGAAATCTACCTTTGAACACACGCTTAATCCAAAGATTTTCGTTTGTCATTCTGCAGTGAGTAGGAACCGTTTCCTGACGTAGATTGTTGAAGTACTCGTGTGCTTTTACCGTCGCACATAACGTATAATATACATTGAACTGAATATGTTTGATTTCGTCCAGTATATCCTCATCCGTGTGTCATAGAGTAGAGACGAGTCTGGTTCTGCTGAGGTGGTTTGGGTTTTCTATTCGTGATCGTTTCTCCTTTTCTGTGGAATTTACGGCCAGTTGAATTGTGGTGCTGCAAAAACGATTATTTCACAAGAGAATGTCGAGATTTTGTAAGATGAAAACGAAGGAGGTTTCATGATCGATGTCATTATGTCTCAGACTCGTAGCTCGGAGTTTTCTTTCTTAACCCCAGTCTCAAAAAAGAAAATAAAACTTAAATCTACAACTATATTAAAAGAAGTCTGTGTTTTATTTATAAGAAAAGAAACTCCTTCCATTGAATCACGGCGCTGAAGATTAGAGAAACACACCGGGGGAGATATACTGTCATTATTCCAGGATGTAAAATACTATGATGTGTTTTTCTTACCTTGTTTCTTGATGTTAATATCAATGTAAATACAAATTTATATTTAAACATTAACAAGTCTCCGTTGTTGTTTTTGTGCATTTAAAGTCTTTATTTTATTGAGCAGGGGGAAAAAAGAGCATTTTTTGGGAGTATATCTCATAATGCCCAGGGCATTGGGGAAAAAATACGATATTTCGACAATGAAATTGAGATATTCTAAGAATATTTTAAAATTTCTTAACAAGAAAAAATGAAATTTTTACACTGAAAAAGTCCAGTTATGACTTGAATCTTAGAAGAAAAAATAATCGTAGAATAAACAAAAACTTTTCCCTCTAATCCTTATACACAAACCAGACACAAGTAGTTTCAGCAAACTTTACATACTATAAGTACTTGTGTCTTAATAATTCATATTTCTACACATTTAAATTTTGGTGTTTTTCATGGAAACAGACGGCATGGCATTTGTTTTGTACGGAACAAACTATCCATATAAATCCATCATAATCAGTTGATCCTTTTATTTTGACATTTAAGTACATTATATTAAAAAGGAAATTATGGATTCATAAATTGATTTAAAATGACAAATCTGACATTTATTTTTTACAGTTTTGTGTTTCCGATCTGCCGGTTCCTCATCCGGGTCCCGGTGATCCCTCCGGTAAACCTCTTTAGCTTTCTCCGTTCTTTTGGGCGGTGGGCGGGGCAGGGGGCGGGGCGCATCGATGAAAAAGACGCACCGGGCGCTCATTGGTCCAGACGCGGGACGCGCTCCTACAAGACGCGTGTGCCGCCGCTCGGACGCTTTCCTCCTGCGGACCGGCCCGGAGACGCGCACCTTTCAGCGGGAACGGTTCCACGTCCGTGTCTGGAGAACGCGCGTGGGAGCGACACGTGGGGGAACAACGCGCGCGGGAACATGCGTTAATTATAAAGAACACGCAAAAGTTTTTCCCGCCGCGCGTCCCGTTCGTCCCTCCGGTTCCGGTTGTCGCTCCATGACTTCGCCGCTGTTCCTGAGTCATCTGGCCGGGGCGCCGTTAGAGATAATGCCCCCCAGCGTGGAGAAGGACACGACGTACACCAAGATCTTCGTGGGGGGGCTGCCCTACCACACGGACGACGCGTCGCTCCGGAGGTATTTCGAGGCGTTCGGGGGCATCGACGAGGCGGTGGTGATCACCGACAAGCAGACCGGAAAGTCCCGGGGATACGGCTTCGTGAGTCCCCCCCCCCCCCGCTGCTGTTTGTTTGTTTATGTTGTTTGTTTGTCTACCCGCTACCTGTTTCCTGTCGCGTCATCCTTTCATTAATGAACACATTAAATGCAGCGAGTGAAACAAGTGTAAAGTACAGCCCCGGGGGGTGGGGGGCACACATGAGGGGGTAACATCATGGGGGGTGGGGAGACATGGCAGTTGGCTCTGAGAGATAAGGCATCGGTTCGCTCCCCCCACCCCCACCCCCCATTATTGACAGTTTGTTGAGCGATTATGAAAAAAAATGTGATAAACGAGAATAAACAGGAAGTGTGTGTCCGGACTGACGGGTTGACCCCCCAACGGTCAGACGTCTGTGGTTTCATGGGAAATGTTTCCTAGTGACTCTCGTTATAACCACCGTCATGAACGCGTCTGAGCAGGTGGGAGGGGCATACAGCGATGTGTGTGTGTGTGTGTGTGTGTGTGTGTGTGTGTTTGTGTGTGTGTGTGTGTGTGTGTGTGTGTGTGTGTGTGTGTGTGTGTAGAGGTCATACTTGGCAGCCCAGTCTAAACCCAGCCTGAATCTGGTTTCAAACCCAGTCTGAATCCAGTATGAACCTGGTTGGAAACGCAGTCTGAACCCAGCTTGAACCCAGTCTGAACCTGGATTGAAACCCGGTCTGAACCTGGTTTGAAACCCAGTCTGAACCTGGTTTCAAACCCAGTCTGAATCCCAGTCTGAACCCAGTCTATACCTGGTTTCAAACCCGGTCTAAACCCAGTCTGAACCTGGTTTCAAACCCGGTCTGAACCTGGTTTCAAACCCGGCCTGAACCCAGTCTGAACCTGGTTTCAAACCTGGGCTGCCTCCCACGTAGCTTACGCTGGAAACCCAAAAACACACTGAGTGCGTCGGTCAACAAGCGGAATCCGCGTCTCCATGGCAACCAGCTCCAGGGGGACGCCTCACCTGGAGCTGGTGGCGCTGGAGTCGGTCCATCCAAACCCAGATGGAGACGTTCTAACAGCTAAACAGGAAGTCCTCCAGAGGGAATAATGTGACAACTTCCTGTCCACAGGTGACCATGGTGGACCGAGGAGCTGCAGAGCGGGCGTGTAAAGACGCTAACCCCATCATCGACGGCAGGAAGGCCAACGTCAACCTGGCCTACCTGGGAGCGAAGCCCCGCAGCGCACAGACCAGTAAGTTAGAGTTAGTTAGGTTCGTTCAAGTCAGACTCAGCTAAACACAAACCATCATCAGATTTGAGTTTCCAGAAAGAATAGGGGGGGGTGGAATCAGGAGCGTGTGTGTGTGTGTGTGTGTGTGTGTGTGTGTGTGTGTGTGTGTGTCTCCCCTTTGCCCCGGTGGAGACAGAACACGTTTAGATTTACACACGCGTGTCGATGACGTCACTGGACAGTTGGGGGAGGAGACGTGAACTCTGGAGGCGGCGAGGGCACAGATGTGTGTGTGTGATAGTGTGTTCACACACACACACACACACACACACACACACACACACACACACACGCTAACAGTCCTGTCTGTCTCTCTCGTTCTTGCAGGTCTCTCTGCTGGAGTCCAGCAGGTCCAGCCCTCGTGGGCTCAGAGGCATTATGGGTAAGACAGAGACGTTCACTGCGCCTGTGCCTCGCTCCCTCACCTGTCCCCCCCCTAAACCTCCCTCCTCCACATTTGTGGACGTTCCCTCCTTCTGATGCCTCCCTGCTCGTCATTTAAAGCGTCTCCTGTTTCCCTTCTTCCTCTCTGGTCCATTAAACACGTGTGAGCAGGTACAGGTGTGAGCTTACAGGTGTGACCTGGTACAGGTGTCAGCCTACAGGTGTGAACCTGTAGGTACTGTATGAGCTTACAGGTGTGAGCCAGTACAGGTGTGAGTCGTTCAGGTGAGAGCTTACAGGTCTGAGCCTACAGGTGTGAGCAGTTACAGGTGTGAGCCTACAGATGTGAGCTTACAGGTGTGAGCTGGTACAGGTGTGAGCCTACAGGTGTGAGCCTGCAGGTACTGTAAGAGTTTACAGGTGTGAGCCTACAGGTGTGAGCCTACAGGTGTGAGCCTGTACAGGTGTGAATCGGTACAGGTGTGAGCCTACAGGTTTGAGCCTACAGGTGTGAGCCGGTACAGGTGTGAGCTTACAGGTGTCAGCCTACAGGTGTGAGCTTACAGGTGTGAGCCGGTACGGGTGTGAGCCTACAGGTGTGAGCCTGTACAGGTGTGAATCGGTACAGGTGTGAGCTTACAGGTGTGAGCCTACAGGTGTGAGCTTACAGGTGTGAGCCGGTACGGGTTTGAGCCTACAGGTGTGAGCTTACAGGTGTGAGCCGGTACAGGTGTGAGTGTACAGGTGTGAGCCTACAGGTGTTAGTCTACAGGTGTGAGGCAGACATCTGTATGTGACTCATCGCCTCACCCAACCTCCAGAGTGTCGGTGTAAACGCTGAAGGTGTGAAACGGGTCTCCGTGACCTCCGGTGAGGATCTGGTCACGACCTCGATGGCGTTGACCCAGTGAAACCATTGAACCCATTAAACCCATTAAAAACCTCAGCTCCTCTCAGCTCTGTTAATATTCCAGTCTGAGTGAGTGATGGGGGGTTGAGGCCGACCCACATGAGACGGGGGGAGCGATGGCGGTCGATTGGAAGCCTGACAGTCAAAGCAGAGGGAGTCACTCTCCATCGCTCTAACATGTTTACACCAGACGTGTGTTAAAAAGGTCCACGTAGGACAAGTCCTGTTTAATGAAGCCTGGACTATAAAATAATAGCAAAAAAATTTTTTTTTTTGTGAAATCAGTTCTTAATTTGTCAGAAGGTTCTTCTGAAAAATCTGTCAAAAACTTTTTTTACATTAATTTTTTTAAAATTAGCTTTAATTTGTATAATTTTTGCTAAATCTGGAATTTTTCACATGCAAAATGCAGCCGCATGCATCTGATTGTAAACATCTTTTTTTTTTCAGGAGAAAAAATATCAAAAATATGATTTAATAGTCTGATGATCCTGAAATCCTTGAAATGTATTATTTTTCTCCATTTCAACAATAAATTATCAAGAAAATAATAATCTCTTTGATAAATAAATGAATCCACAAGTCCTTTCCTCAACATCACACAGGAATGATGATGTATTATTTTATTATTATATTAATAATTTTAGATTTCTTCTGAAATTCTCTTCTTAAGGTGTTTGCTTACGAAAATGAAATTTAGCGTCATGTTTAAATGGCGTTCAGCTCGATGGACTTATTAAAGTCCATTTGTCCTCCTCCTGCTGGTGTCTGTGGCTCACGTCGACCCGCCGGCGGCTGCACACATGCTCTTAGCGGTGCATTAATGCCAAGTCCGCCTTAAATCCTCTCTGGAAGGAAACACCCATCCCTCCTTTCTCTTCTCTTCCTCCACCAATCACGTCAGCCGCTCTGACGGCGTCCGAGTGGACTGAAGCGTGTCCCGCTCGGCGATGACGGAATGAGGTGAAGTCCGCTTTGACACGAGGAGGGAGCCGTCACGCGGGGTAAACGTGTCAGGGAACATTAGTTCCCCACGTCCAGCCACACGTATGGCACACGGGCATGGCCACGCCCGCAGCGTGACATCAGCACCGACGATGCGTGATCGGTTTCTGTAGTGCAGTAAGTCTGCTCCACGTCCATCTGATCCATTAAACAGCGTCACATCGTCTGCATACGTGGAAACAGACGACATTAAATGAGGGAAACATCTTTCCGTCTCCCGGCTTCCACACGCGTGTGGAGGAGGCGTGTGTCCGGCGCTGATCCTCCGCTCCGAGGCCGGGTTCTTTGACGTGATCAGTATGACTGCAGTCAGTTTCAAACATTTCAAGGCGAAGTGAAGGACTTCTATTTTTAGGAGATCGTTGGGCTGAAGCAGACCTGCACCGCCAACTCTACACGTCAGTAAAACATACGTGTCGTTTGGTGTGTTATTGTGATGACAGATAATATTCACAACGGATTCTCGTCCTGGAATCACTGGATGTGGTTTTAAATCCCATTCAGACCCCCGGGGGTCCGACGCTCACTTCAAGCAGCGAATAGCAAAGATGGATTTTTCTGCTGCGTGGGTTTGGTTGGAGTTGGAGGAGGACGGAGGAGGATGGGCTGGTGCCGAACGTGTCTCCAAGGTTCAGTCTGGAAGGAGGAAGAGGAGGAGATGGTCTGGTTTCGAGGGGAGGGGGGGCGGCATTTGTCGCCGCTAGCAACCTGCTGTCAGCCTTTAGCACACAACACTGTTGCTAAGGAGAAGTGAAATTCTTCCTTTTTTGTGTTATTCCCAAACGTTCTGGTGTTGTGAGGTGATGGGGGAGGGACTTCCTGTTGAGCAGAGACAGGGGACGTGAAAGGGGGGGGGGGGTCAACGCACCTGTGGACGCTTCAGGTGAGGTAAAAAAAAACGCTCCATATGGACGTCTCCCCTGTCTGGACTGCTTGTTCATCACGTCTTCGTCTCGCTCCCTCCTCACCCTCAATCTGTCGACTGGGGGGGGGGCAGAAAGCCCTCAGGTGGCAGCTCTTCTTACCCAGGGAGGCAATTAGACGCGTCACTTCTGTCGGATGTGAAGCTGATTTAAAGAAAATGTGTTTAAAAGAACATCAGGAAGCATCCAGACCGAGAACCAGTGAAGAACGTCTAGATTTGTTCTGTTGGGTTCTAACCTCACCTCAAGATCCAGTCTATTCATTTACAGATTATAATACAGTAGAACCTCAGATTATAATTTAGTAGAACCTCAGATTTTAATACAGTAGAACCTGAGATAATGTTTAATTTAATTTAAAAGTAAATTAAAATTGAATTAAATATTATCTCAGGTTCTACTGTATTATATCTGATCTGGAGATTATAATACAGTAGAACCTCAATAATACAGTAGAACCTCAGATTATAATACAGTAGAACCTGTGATAATGTTTAATTTAATTTAAAAGTAAATTAAAATTGAAATAAATATTATCTCAGGTTCTACTGTATTATATCTGATCTGGAGATTATAATACAGTAGAACCTCAATAATACAGTAGAACCTCAGATTATAATACAGTAGAACCTGTGATAATGTTTAATTTAATTTAAAAGTAAATTAAAATTGAAATAAATATTATCTCAGGTTCTACTGTATTATATCTGATCTGGAGATTATAATACAGTAGATAGGTGTCTATGCAGCGTCCTCCTCATTCGGCCCTCGACCCATGAGGTGTTCTGATAGTTTTAGGTAAATATATTAACTTTTAGAGTATTCACTATGGACCCCAAGGAAGTGACGGAGAAAAGAGGAAAAGAAAAGACGAAGAAAAGAGTTTTTTTGTCCGTACAAACAAAGCAAGAGATGATAGAAAAGCCCGAAAAAGGGATGCGTTTGGTTGATCTCTCCAAAGGAGGACTGGAATTCACTCTGTTGTTCATGGTGGGGCAAGAGGGCATGAACCACAGAGGGCAAAAAACAATGAGGGCAGCAGTTAAAAGGTAAATGACCGTTATATTTATTCTTTACTCTATTCTTAGTTTTTTACGTTATACACAACTCTCATTTATTGTGTAATAATCTAATCGTAACATGTATTTGTTACATGTTTTGATGCATTTTTATGCTTTATAAAACATTTAAGTCTGAATTTTGGGGGGCTTGGAACGGATTAGGGCATTTGTGTGGAAAACACGTCTCTACTTACGTAATTTTCTACTTACGAAATTTCTCCCAGAACCAATTAATTTTGTAAGCAGAGGTACCGCTGTAGTAGAACTATAATACATCATGTAATAACAAATGTGATTAAAGGTTCTACGTTAAAAAACAGTCCACACATGGAGTCCACACGCTGGTGCTGGTGCTGCTGGTGCTGGTGCTGCTGGTGCTGGTGTTGGTGGTGCTGGTGCTGGTGCTGGTGGTGGTGGTGGTGGTGGTTGATGACTCTGCTGAGACCGACGAGGCAGCTAAACGAAGTTGGGCGTCGGTTCCGTTGTTGCCCTCAGGAACATAATGATTATGTTGTATCGGGTCCATATCAGGTTTGTTTGTGTCGGGTTAGCCACAGACACAACGCCGCTGATGGTTTGGCTAAAGAACGTCCTGGCGTCTCATCCAGAGTGTCCCCCTTTCTTTCACCGTTGTGTCATTCATTTAATCCGTGTTGTTTCTCGCTGACATTAGTCTGAGCGTCCAGCGTTGGCCTTTCAATCCCTCACCCCCCCCCTCCAGCCGCATGTGTGTGTGTGTGTGTGTGTGTGTGTGTGTGTGTGTGTGTGGAGAGGACGGAGCGTTGTGTGTGTCTGACTGACTCACCCTCCTCACATCCCTGATCTGGCCATCCTGAGGCGGGAGGGACGGGATGCTGACCCCCCCACCCCCCCCAGCCCCTCCCACCTCCCACTCACCCCCCCCCTCAGAAACAAGTGCACATCATCATCTTCATCTTCATCATATCATTTCATCCAGCGCATCATCCCTGTTCTCTATCCTGATGTTTCGTTCTGAGGAAGGACGGCGGGGGTGGGGGGTGGTGGCAGATGGGGGGGGGGGGGCAGAATCCATCCGTGTGGGAGTAAACCACCGGGGGGAGGGGGAGGGAGGTTATTCTGCTCTCGTGGGTCCGTTGGTGAGCACACACCCATGCAGCTGCGCCAATTAGTCCTAGTTTGCCTGAACCCCCACTCAACACACACACACACACACACACACACACACACACACACACACACACACACACACACACACACACACACACACACACACACTTGTTGTCTATGACTTTTGGGAACACTAACCCTGAAATCTGCCCTTTATCATATCATGGAGATTCATTTGTGTGTATAAATGTAAACACACACAAACACACACACACACACACACACAGTATACACGTGTGTGTGTGTGTGTGTGTGTGTGCGTGTGTGTGTGTGTGTGTGTGTTTGACGGCCAGCGGTGATGTCAGCCACTGGGAGTGGAGCGTTCGACCGCGGCTCCGTCTCCTTGCCGTTGTCACATCGGATCCGTCGCCGGGGAAACGGGGAGCGGGATGCTGCGCAGCGCCGTGGGAATGACGCGGCGCTTCTGGCCGCGATCAACTCGCCGTGGTTACATCCCGCTTCAGAGCGGTGATGTATTGTATGTCAGTGTTGGTGTGTTCATCCGTTAGTCCACCAAATGTCTCCACAACCGTTACAGACAGAGAGATGAAACAAAAGCACACGACTCAGGCAGCACAGGGGATGAGATGAGATGACCTTGACCTTGAGAAAACTAGGTCAAGGTTAAATTTTAACTTTTGTACACTAAGGAACCGGATAAAATAGAAAGACGAGGGAGAAGACCAGTGTGGGTAAGACCATAGATCAAAGCCAATGCTTTGATCTATGACAGTAGGTCACAGCACTAGCTTTGATCTTTGACCTATGACAGTAGGTCATGGTAACATTTTGAATATTAGGAATTTTGATTTAAGAAAGCAAAATAAAACCTCCTAAGCTCCGAAAGTTAAAATCTAAATAGATTCAAATATAAAATAATATAATAATAATAATCAGAAAGAATGATAATTAGTTATAAACCAGTTATTACAGAATTAAAGTAAAGTCATAAATAATCACATTTGGGGGATGCTGACAGACATGCTGGTGTGTGTGTGTGTGTTGTGTGTACAGCGGCGTGTGTGTGGACAGGTGTACTCTCATTGTTTCTGTGTAAGCACACATGACCCCCCTCCCTCGGTGTTTGTGGGTAAGCATGTGGACACACACACACACACACACACACTGCTGTTGGAACTGGAGCGCGGCGCGGTAACCCACTTCCTCCCGATTCCTCTGACATGATCGCTGTTGCTGTTTCCAGATGGAACCGAGGCGGTTCAGGTTAAGCCCCCCCCACCCCCAACCCTGCCCCCCACCCCCAACCCTGCCCCCCCACCCCCAGGCAAGGACGAGACTGAATCAGGAGGACAGTAGAGCGCTCGTGTTCTCATTAACGCTGTGGCTCCAAGATCAACAGCCTGATACTCTGCCTGGTGTGTGTGTGTGTGTGTGTGTGCGTGTCTGTGTGTGTGTGTGTGTGTGTGTGTCTGTGTGTGTGTGTCTGTGTGTGTGTGTCTGTGGTTTAGTGTCGACTTCCAAACGACAGTTTATCATTGGATCAGATCTCCTGACTAACGCTGACTGATGCTCTCAGATCAGTCTATAGTTTGCTTTTAATGTAGATTTATTTATTATATTTTTATTTTATTTATTTTATTTTATTTATTTTACTTCAATAATCCCCGAAGGGAAATCAGAATGTCACTTTAGCACACACTCCAGCACATGGTTAGTAGTCACACACATGCAGATACACACATGCAAATTCTCCTCTACCGTCTTTATTCTAAAGGCTTAACTTTATATATTTATTACCTCATTGCACAAACCTGTTGATGTTGTACATTTCTGTTTATTGTCTATTTTAGTGTTAGCGTTGGTTTTTGTGTATCTGAGTCTGGTTTTTGCTCTTTGCACTCTGCATTTCATTTTGTGCACCAATCCTGTCTTTTGCAGCGACGCTGCTGCTCTGTGTGCTTTCAGTTGCTCCTCTGGAGACAAATAAAGTTTTTTGAATTGAATTGGATTGGATTGGATTGAATTGCTTTGAATTGAATTTAACTGAACTAAACTGAATTGAACTGAACTGGATTGAATTACATTGAATTGGATTGATTTGGATTGAATTACATTGAACTGAACTAAATTGAATTGAACTGAACTGGATTGAGTTACATTGAATTGAACTGAATTGAATTGAATTGAATAGAAAATGTGACAGCAGAAACAGCTGGATCCTCAGAGATCGTTTTATCGTCAGACAGATGAGAGTTAAATAAAGTGTGTTTCTACTGTTTAGCATCGCTCGAACAGTCGCAGCTCGTATTTGTGTGTAAACGCCGTCAGAATGCTGCTCCTCAGGTTCCTCTCATGTGTTTATGTTAATACAGTCAGTCTGAACCAGTGGTTATTACCCCTGTTGAAGGTACTGACCCCCACCAGATTCATGTACACATTCAACAAACCATTCTTTAGTAAAAAAAAAAAAAAAGTTCAAATTCAAGACATAAGTAAATGTTTTATTGGTGCATTTAATGAACTTGCGTGTGTAAATCAGTGTGACTCCTGGTGAGAGATCACTTCAGGAATGTGTGGCTTCACCTTGAGAAGAGCTGCTCTGCAAACTCTTGTTTCTTTTCTGTGTTTTTATGTCCAGAGTCCTTGAAAAGAATCACAAAGAAATGTTATAACAAACGGGAGAAAAAAATTGCATTCTTTCCAATAACTGAAAACTTTTCCAAAACCCGGGTGACTGGAAGTCGTCTGAGTTCATCTGTCCTTCACCCTTCACCTGGAGCCCACGCCGTCTTCAGTACGTGTAGTTTTATTTCTGCAGCTCTGACCAATTAGAAAAATTCCACATTGTTGGGAAACTAGTAACTAGTAGCAAGGATTCTCAACGTCGTAGTTCCTTGAAACTTTACTGGAAAATTCCAACACTGACAGAGAGCTGAAATATAATGTCTGGAAAAATGTATTATGGTAATTTGACAAGGTACGGGCGAAACCTCAGCACTGAAGACGAGGGCGAAAATAAGAAGAAAGGATGAGAGTAAACAGAAACGAGTGTTTGTCTAAAAACAATTAATCAGATGTGTGTGTGTGTGTGTGTGTGTTTTATATCGATGTCGGGAGAACGATCCTGTGCATATATACTGTAGTTCTATTTTGCGCTGTTATTTTTGCTGCTGATTCTTCTATGTCTGAGTTCACATTTCAAATGTCGACAGGAAACTTCAAGAGGAATAACAAAATTTATTCTCGTAAAAGCCGTGAGAAAAACATCCATTTTGTATTTTTATTCTTTAAAGTGGTGATAATTCTATATAATGTTTATTTTTCATGATCCAGATGTTGGAAAGTTCAGTTCAGAAAAAGAACCAAATCTCTCAGATTATTTTAAAGCCATAATGACAAAATTTGTGCAAACCGCTGTTTTTATCCTCAGTCGGTATCTGATGATCTGATGACTGTTCTCGATCAAGCAGCAAATGATTTGATGGTAAATACTGGAAATATTTCTCTCCTGTACGGTATTTTCTGCACTATATGGCGCACATTCAATGAATGGCCTATTAAAAAATAAATAAATAAATTAAAATGAAAAAAAATTAAAAATAAAATAAATAAAAAATAAAACTTAAAAAAATAATTTTCATATATAAGGCGCACTGTCGGTTTTTTGAGATTAAAGGCTTTTCGGTCCCTTATAGTGCAGAAAATACTGTAATTAAATCAGAAAACTGACCCCCGGTCTTCTTCTTCTTCCAGACTGGCCCAGCAGTACGTCTACCCCCCCACGTTGGTCCAGCCCCCCCTGGTCCTGCAGTCCCAGCTCGGCCCGGCGGCGCTTTCCTGCCCGTACCTGGACCACAGCTCTGCCTACAGCCCCTTTGCCCCCACGGGACTGGAGCAGTACCCCTTCGCCCCCTCGCCATTGCTCTCCGCCGGCTACCTCAGCTACAGCTTCTCCCCCAGCGCCACCCCCCCGACCCCCCTGGCCACCGTCCATCCCTCTCTGGCCGCGCTGGCCGCCGTGTCCCCCGCCTCGCAGGCCTACCTCACCTACTCTCTGCCCCAGCCCGATCGCATGCAGTGAGCCCCGCCCCCCACGCAGGGCGGCGCCGCATGATGGGCGGAGACTGTTAGCGTGATGTTAGCCTGACGCGTTCAGGGGGAAACTGAAAAACCAGAACCAGAGCGTGACGTGATCAAAAAAGGGCTCAGAACACAAGAACACACTCTCACACGTACGAGTCGAGAATGCTGGAGACGGGATGGATGCTAGGTTACCATGGTTACGCCTTAGATCTGACCCTGGATCGGGTTTCTGCGAGGCTTGATTAATTTAACCAAATCTTTTTTGTCATATTTCCTGGTGTTCGTCTGCTCCTGATAATAACGGACGTGATGCTGAGGGATGTGGTTGTGGAGCGTTACCACGGAGACGGGATCCAGGAAATCGTCACACGGAACTCGTGCTACTACTTGTTGGGCTGTGGATTGGTTTGCAAAGTCATCAATACGTGTTTAATAGATGTGTTAGTGCTGAATGTGTGTGTGTGTGTGTGTGTGTGTGTGTGTGTGTGTCTGGAGTGTGTGTGTGAGTGTGAGAGGAACACAGGACCAGACCCGTCTCTGGTGTCCAGCTGCAGACAAAGGCTGATGGTTTATTCACCATAATGTCAGATCATTAACTGATCCATTACAGTTCAAATATGCAAAATAAAAGTGTTCTCAGACGGTTGCTCGTCTTGTGGGTGTGGGAACGTCAAAGGATGAGATCTCTGGTGAACAGCTGTGTGACGCCTCCGACTCACGAGGGACACGTAGAAACACGTTTGACCTGGGACACCTGTTCAGGTGAGCTTGATGCCCAGAAAATCAGGTTTTATTTATTTTAATTTTTTTTACAAGGATCAAAAACCAAAGATGCCAACGTTCACTGGACTGACTGATTTTACCACATGTGGTTGCTGCTTCCTGTTTTAACCTGAACAGCCGTTTTTACTCACGAGTGTAATCAGAACCCGATCAGAACCCGATCAGAACCCGGGTGGTGTTCAGTTATTGGACTTCTGTGCTCGTCACGGACTGTCCCTAACGAACACCATGTTCAGACATAAGGGTGTCCATACGTACACTTGGCACCAGGACACCCTAGGCCGCAGTTCGATGATCGACTTTGTGGTCGTGTCATCAGACTTGCGGCCGCATGTCTTGGACACTCGGGTGAAGAGAGGGGCGGAGCTGTCAACCGATCACCACCTGGTGGTGTCTTGGCTCCGATGGTGGGGGTAGATGCCGGTCCGACCTGGCAGACCCAAACGTATTGAGAGGGTCTGCTGGGAACGCCTGGCGGGATCCCCTGTCAGAAGGAGTTTCAACTCCCACCCGCGGCCCCATCCCCACTGTGTATAGTGGGGACGGGGCGCTGCTGACCTCAACTCGGGACGTTGTGACTCGGTGGGGAGAATACTTCGAAGACCTCCTCAATCCCGCAGACACGCCTTCCCATGAGGAAGCAGAGTCTGGGTTCTCTGAGGCGGGCTCTCCTCCCTCTGGGGTTGAGGTCACCGAGGGGGTTAAAAAGCTCCTCGGGGGCAGGGCCCCAGGGGTGGATGAGATCCGCCCAGAGTTCCTAAAGGCTCTGGATGTTGTGGGGCTGTCCTGGTTGACACGCCTCTGCAACATCTCGTGGACATCGGGGACAGTGCCTCTGGATTGGCAGACTGGGGGGTGGTCCCCCTTTTTAAGAAGGGGGACAGGATCTACATGTGTTTTGTGGACTTGGAGAAGGCGTTCGACCCTGTTCCTCGGGGGGTTCTGTGGGGGGTGCTTCGGGAGTATGGGGTACCGGACCCCTTGATAAGGGCTGTTCGGTCCATGTACGACCGATGTCAGAGATGAGAAGTTCGGTCGTCCGGGAGGGACTCGGAGTCGAGCCGCTGCTCCTCCGCATCGAGAGGAGCCAGATGAGGTGGCTCGGGCATCTGGTCAGGATGCCTCCGGGACGCCTCCCGTTCGGAGTTACTTCATTCTGGATTATACATCATTTTTCAAAAAAATCCAAGTTTACATCATTTCACTCGACTTATCATCTCTCCACCACAAATACTGGAATCCTAAAATCAAAAACGTTAAAAACACATGATATCATGTTACGGCACAATAAATCAGAATAAAGCATATTATTAGCCCATAGCAACCCCCGTGACCCACAATGAGGAAGAAGCAGCTGAAGACAAGACGGAGACGCTTTTTCTGTACTATATTAAAAAAATAAAATTTAATTTTCAGCTTCAAATAGATTCATATTAACCAAATATCATTAAAATACATTCATGAATAAAGTTCAGAACAGAACTGGGAATGGTTATCTACAGTTTAACCTGAAGACGAGTTCATTCAATTAACGTCACGACACCTGGAACTAGTTAACCACCTAAGCTGAGGTTAACCTGCCCTTGGATACACCTGTACTTCTATATATTCTAGCAGGTTGTCACAACATCCTGAAATAATCAGATCGGTTTGTTTGTGAGGTCTTTTCAAAATAAACCTCATGAAATTCTATTTCTAATGAAATGTCACCTGTGCAGTTTTATACAGGACTAATAATCTAAAACAGACCAACTTCCCATCAGATGATTTGTTTTCTTTCTTATTATTTAATCTGATATTCTTCTGTTATTTGATCTGACGCTTCAGCAGAAGCAGTGACATCACTGACAGTGGTGAACGTGGGTTCTTATCAGTTACCCCACCCCACGGGTGAACCCCATCCCACCCTTAAACCCCCCATCCCTGGATCTCTTGTCTTTTATGATTCATTTTGCCCCAGAATCATTTATTTTCCATCATTTTAAAGTTAAACCACGTGCTTCTGTCGCCCTCTTCTGGCTAAAATAACTAACTGCAGCTCCTTTTTTATTTTTTTACTCCCATCACCTGTAATACTATAAAATACAAACTATAAAGAGACAGAAATGAGCCAAACCCCAGAAGAGGTTTTCATGTTACTATCAGTGTAATGTTTATTGAAACGCCTTGTGCTCCCTGCAAGAATCAAATAATAAAAGGAGACTCGATGTAAAGCTTCGCACGGCTGATCTGCAGTGAACAGACCCACTATCAAAGTCTGGGATACAACATTTTCTTTGGATTGTGCTGGTTCAGAACAAAAAAGCAGATGGTTCATGTAAAAATGAATGTCGTGTAGCAAATAGCACAGTGAGGGGAACGAAACAGGAGAGCTGGAATGAGAATAAAACGAAATAAAAATGACTGTTATCTGCAATCGTGATCACACACACACACACACACATACACACATATACACACTCACTCGCAAACGCACTCGTACGCACACACACTCACTCTCAGGCACACACTTGCACACACACACACACACACACGCTGCAGAAGTGTCCACACAAACACAAACCCACAGATAAAATGTAGTGAGTGAAAATAGTGAAACCCTGGTGAAATCTACCGTATGATACATCCATGTCTCGTGTCCGCAGTGCAGAAAACAAAATGAAGCTAAGAATAAACTCGAATGGAGATAAAAGTCAGATGAATATTAAAAGTTTCCCATCTTCACTGGTCTAACCCAACTGAAACGACCACAAACCCAGAGAGATGCTTTCTCCACCCAACCCTAAGCCCCGCCCCTTTGACTCCACCCACACCTTCCCCATGCCCTCTGACCTTTCTCATATCACACCCTCAATCCCCGCCCCCACCCCCCCTTTTCCAACACACACCTCCCTAAACCTGTCATTGTTAGCGGTTACACGCTCCTGAGTCGCAGACGAACACCTGGGGGGGGGGGACACATAGGTGGTTGTTCGGTCGGCGTTTATCACAAAACACAAATGTCCGGGTGGGAAAACAGAACGGGGGGTGGGGGGTCGTGACCTCTTGTCGGTTTCTACGTTAGTATTGGAATCATCTTAGCGTGTGTTAGCTTATGTGTGTTGGGTTTAGTCTTGTGTGGTGTTGTTTGAAGGTGGGGGGGTGGGGGAGGGCAGCGGTGGAGGTGGGGGTTGGCGTCGCTCGGGGCCTCGTCTTCTCGGCACCCCCCCCGGCCCCAGGCGGACGTGGGGGGCGGCTTTATAGGGCTTGCGTCTTGAGCTCGATGGGCTCGCGGGTGTCCTGCTGGGCGTCGCTCTCGGGGGGCCGGCTGCCCTTCAGTGTGGCCAGGCGCTCGGACAGACCCCTCATGCGGGGGAACAGCATGAAATCATACAGGAGGGCCCCCATGGCGCCCCCAATCATGGGCCCCACCCAGTAAACCTGCAGGCGGGAAAGCATTCATTTAGCATCACCAGCTAACGCACGCGCTAATGGTTTCCCCCCCCAAGTCCTGGTCTTACCCAGTGGTTGATGAAGTTCCTGAAGAGAACAGCGGGGGCGAAGGACCTGGCCGGGTTCATGCCGGCGCCGGTGTAGTACATCTAGAACACGTGACAGTTAGCACCTCGTGATGGCGTGTGTGCGGCGTGTGCGGTGTGTGTGTGTGTGTGTGTGTGTGTGTGCGTGTGCTCACCCCCATCAGGTGTCCGATAGTGACGGAGAAGCCGATCGAGAGGGCGGCCGAGCCCAGGCGTCCGTTCCTCCTCTCGTCGGTCACGGCGAAGATGCAGACCACCAGCTGCATGGTGAGGAAGACCTCCACGGTGGTGGCCATCCCGAGGCTGACGCCGGGCTGCAGCTGCAGACAAGAAGGACCACCGGAGAACCTCAACACCGGGTCGTCACGGCGATGAGACGCCAACCCCAACCAGCTCTTACCGTGTTCATGGCCATGTTGCCTCTCATGTTGCCGGGCGTGACCCCGTAGAGCACGGCGGCCCCGGCGACGGCCCCCAGGCACTGGGCGGCCATGTAGAAGACGGCGCGGAAGAGAGACATCTGCGAGCCCACCAGGTAGGCGAAGGTGACGGCGGGGTTGATGTGGCCCCCGCTGATGTGGCCGATGGACTGGATGAGGGTGGCGGCGGCGAGTCCGAAGCATAGGGCCACGTGCAGGACGTGATGGGGCCCGGTGGTCCAGCGCAGGGCGGCCCCCATGCCGAAGAAGACGAAGAACATGGTGCCGAAGAACTCGGCGAAGACCGCCCGCCAAAAATTCATGGAACGGAACTCCCACATGGCGATTGGCTCGAGGCGCGATGGGAGACTCTAGAGATAAATCAGCGGGTCAGGGAAGGTGAAGGTGGACCTTCAGTCCTCTTCAGAAGCAACAACAAGAACCTCGGCTTGTCGTCGGCTGACGGGGCCGACCAGAACCGATCGGTCGGTACGACTGATCCACGAGACGCGTCGTCACCAAAGGAGGGAACTCGGGCGGGAAAGTCGACTCAGCTGCCACCTCCGTCCACCTGTCGCAAAGACATAGGTGTGAGAGAACGTGGGAGTGTCGGGAGGAGATCTCGGGTGGGGTGAGTCGTCAAGAGGAGGTGGGCATCAATGCTAAAAGGGGGGGTTCTAAAGTCGCAGAGGGGGTAGACAGAGTGTCCGCCGGACCTTTGAGCCGCTCTGACGGAGGGGAGAGGGCCAGACAGGGGCTTTATAACGCCCCTCAGGGGCCCCAGGTGACGCCATAATCCACCCCCCTGTAGGGCTAAGGGTGGGGGGGGGGGCGCTGGACATCCTAAATCAAACAAAGTTAACCCCTCTGCCGCCACGTCGCCCCCACCCCACCCACCGAAACATCCCAAAGCAAAAGAGAGCAGCTGATTTGAGATGGACGATGAAATCCATCCATGAAATGAAATGTTCATAGGGGGGGGCAGAGAGAACAGGGGCAAACGGGAGTAGTGGGGTAAATTCAGGGGCATTTGAAAACCAACCAGCCCCCCCACCCCCACCCCCCACCTCCCCAAGAGGAGAAGGTTTCTTTCCGGTGAACGTCTCTGGAAACGTCATCAGGAGGTGCAGCTGCTGATGGACGGGGCTGGATGGCTCACACACACACACACACACACACACACACACACACACACACACACACACACACACACACACACACACACACACACACACACACACACACAGATAATACAGTTGGGGCCCTGACGGAAGCGGCCAAAGCTAACAGCGCTGAACTGAAACGCCGACCCGGTGAAACCTTTGTCTGGGGGCGACTCCGGGCCGGACCTGACTAAACGCTGGGCCGTTAGCGATGCTAAAGGCTAAAGCTAACCAGGGCTGTTGTTGGTCACACATCACCGCTGCTGACAGCAGGAATGTTTGGGAGAAGAAGAGGAGAATGAGCAAAGAGAAAGAACTAGTAGAGTTAAAATGGGGGGTTGTGTGTGGATGGAGGTGCAGATTGGTTGTGGTGGTTGGGGGGGGGGGCACATGAGGTTACTGAGCAGCACAAGGGGGCATCGGACTATCCAGTTGAGAGCCGTCATCCAGTGTGGGGGGGGTGTGAATGCAGAATGCTGATCCGGCGGTTCGAACCCTTTATACGCGTTAGAACACACACAATGTAAACTGCTGTCAGTGTGTGTGTGTGTGTGTGTGTGTGTGTGTGTGTGTGTGTGTGTGTGTGTGTGTGTGTGTCTAAAGCACACTGCTGATCAGTAACAGGATTTTATTTTAGACTTTTATGCTGTTATAAATAGAGTTTATTGAGGTGATTATGAACAAACATGAAACACATCTTTACATTTCTACTAGATCGGGGGGGGTCCAACTCATCTCCACCGGGGGCCACATCAGCATCACGGCTGTCCTCAAAGGACCAGATGTAACTAATAAATGTAACTAAATGTAACTCAGTGTAATGTAACTAAATGTAACTACTCCTTAATGTAACTAATAAATGTAACTAAATGTAACTCAGTGTAATATAACTAAATGTAACTACTCCTTAATGTAACTAATAAATGTAACTAAATGTAACTCAGTGTAATGTAACTAAATGTAACTACTCCTTAATGTAACTAATAAATGTAACTAAATGTAACTCAGTGTAATGTAACTAAATGTAACTACTCCTTAATGTAACTAATAAATGTAACTAAATGTAACTCAGTGTAATGTAACTAAATGTAACTACTCCTTAATGTAACTAATAAATGTAACTAAATGTAACTCAGTGTAATGTAACTAAATGTAACTACTCCTTAATGTAACTAATCAATGTAACTAAATGTAACTCAGTGTAATGTAACTAAATGTAACTACTCCTTAATGTAACTAATAAATGTAACTAAATGTAACTCAGTGTAATGTAACTAAATGTAACTACTCCTTAATGTTAAATAACTGAATTTCTGACTGATTCTAGTTCCAAACATTACAGTTAGACAGAAAAAACATGTTTGTTTGTTTCTCTGTTCTAACATAAATCCTTTTCATTTGTCAGGTTATTAAACCCACAGAACTCCATCAATCAAGGATCAAACTATCAATCAATAAAGAAAAATAACATCAGACACAAGTTAGGACATTAACTTTGTTCACAACGTTTAGTCAGAGTTAAGATGGGCTGAAATACTGCATTGTGGGAAATGTAGTTTTGTTCAAAACACACTTTTGACCTATTTATTTATGGACACTCTGACTTTTGATGCTCTCGCGGGCCACATTAAATGATGCTGGGGGCCACATTTGGCCCCCGGGCTGTGAGTTTTTTTACACATGTGTCCTAGAGTGTTCAGGTGTCCAAATATCTGCCTGCATGTTTACATCTGACCACCAGAGAAATGACCATTTTATTTTAAAATGACTACAACAAATGTACAAATATGAACAGAAGTAGCTCAGACGGACACACACACATTAAAACACACTCTGGTTTCCGCTGACGGGGTTTTGAAGCTCGTTTCCTCCTGAAACAGACATGAGAGACGGATCGAGGGCCTCGGTGATGAAGCGGCTCTTTAGCATGTCAAAGCGTTGAGAGCGGCGAGCGGCGGCGCGCTATTAGGACTTCAATGGGCCTCTGTTTGGAGTCCAGTGTGCAGATGCTAATGAAACAACAGGAACGCTTCATCACACACAGAGGGGTCACATCCAGACGCGTCAGGATGAATTCATCTCCCGGCAACGACTCGTTTCTGGCAGCGTTCACAAAATATAACGAGTCTGCAGGACGGGAACCTGATGTTCCAGACGCGTCTCCTTCATGGATCCATGAGCTGCTGAAAAACCCTAAACTTTAATGTTAAATATGATCACGATGCGTCCCTCTTCCTCTGGATCAGCTGATTGGTGGAGACCCAAAGCTGCTCCGCCTCCCGCTCCTCAGTTGTCCTGCTTGTTGGCGTGTTTGGCCCTGGTGGCGTTCTGCGTGACGGTGGACAGGGACGACCCGGTGATGCTGGTCGTCTCCACGATCTCGATGTCCTTGCAGGTCAGGTAGGCCACCAGCTTCTGGCGGGACGCGCTCTGAGCGAAGAAGAACTCGTGGGAGACACCCCCCAGCACGGCGCCGAGCACCGGTCCGAGCCAGTACACCTGAAGGAGAGCAGAAACATCCCATAATCCGACCCGGCGGCGGGCGTGTCGGTTCCTCTGGGGCGGGTCTTCTTACCCAGTGGTTCTCCCAGAAGCCCGTGATGATGGCTGGGCCCAGAGAACGAGCAGGATTCATGGACGCGCCGGAGAACCGGGCCTGAAACGAGACCGGGGTCAAAGCATCAACAGGGTCGTCCTGTGGGCGTGTCCCGTCAGGGGTCGGCCCGTCAGGGCGTGGTCCCTTCAGAGCGTGTCCCATTAGGGGTTGGCCCGTTAGGGTGTATCTCAATGAGGCGTGTCCTGTCAGGGCGTTTCCTGTCAGGGCGTGTCCCGTTAGGGAGTGTCCTTTCAGGGCGTGTCCTGTCAGGGCGTGTCCCGTCAGGGCATGTCCTTTCAGGGCGTGTCCTGTCAGGGCGTGTCCCGTTAGGGCGTGTCCTTTCAGGGCGTGTCCTGGCAGGGCGTGTCCCGTTAGGGCGTGTCCTTTCAGGGAGTGTCCTGTCAGGGCGTGTCCTGTCAGGGCGTGTCCCGTTAGGGCGTGTCCTTTCAGGGCGTGTCCTGTCAGGGCGTGTCCTGTCAGGGCGTGTCCTGTCAGGGTGTGTCCTGTCAGGGCGTGTCCTGCCAGGGCGTGTCCTGTCAGGGTGTGTCCTGTCAGGGCTTGTCCCGTTAGGGCGTGTCCTGTCAAGGCGTGTCCTGTCAAGGCGTGTCCTGTCAGGGCGTGTCCTGTCAGGGCGTGTCCTGTCAGGGCGTGTCCCAATAGGGCGTGTCCTGTCAGGGCGTGTCGCCCTTGTCCATGTCAGTCTATCCTCTTCATCCTCCTCTCTCACACCTGCTGTCCTCATGTCTTCCTCACCACATCCATCCTCCTCCTCTTTGGTCTTCCTCTTCTCCTCTTCCTCTGGTAGCTCCATCCCCATCACCCTTTCACCCACATCCTCATCATCTCTCTTCTGGACGCGTCCAAACCACCAGAGTCTCTAACTTTGTCTCCAGAACATCTCACCTCGGCTGTTCCTCTGAGGAACTCATTTCTGATCCCACCTGGTCCCCCCCCAGAGAACCTCAACATCTTCATTTCCTCCACCTCCAGCTCCACTTCCACTCAACAAATGTAAAAGACACTTAGCTTCTACTTTTGCTTCTGATTACATCCCAGGTGAAAGCGGTGATGTAATGTCAGACGAGTGGATCTCCTCCTACCCCGATCAGGACTCCAGCTGTGTGAGCCAATCCGATGGTCAGGTTCCCGGGTTCCGTGCTTTCTCTCCGTCGCTGCTCTTCCACTGAGAACACGGTGAAGACCATCTGGAAGGTGCAGAGAACCTCCACGGCCAGAGCCTGACCCGCGTTCAGCTCCAGGGGGACCTGACAGGTGTAGAGAGACAACAGTCGGTCAGACGGCGCCACGACGGGCGTAGCGCCAACGCCGCCGGAGGACTCACCCTGTTCACAAAGTGTTCTGCTGTGGATTTGTGTGGAAGGGCCAAGAAGAGGGCCCCGGCTCCCAGAAGGGCCCCCACGCACTGAGCAGCGATGTAGACCAGGGCTTTGGGGACGTCCATCCTCCGGGTGGCCAGGAGGGCCAGGGTCACGGCGGGGTTGACCTGCGGAGAGCGTCAGCACACGCTAACACTGAACACGTGAACACACACACGCCTCGTCGGCTTTAAACGATTCTCCTTCCTGTCGTCACAGATAGTTTCCATCACCAGGACGGGAAATGAACGCCGCTCACCTGCGCGCCGCTAATTTCTCCAAAACAGTGCGCCAGCGAAACGATCACCACACCCACAGCTACAGCTGGGTACAGCGGGCCCCCGGGGGCCTCTCCAGCAGGGCCCGGCAGAGAGGCGCCCAGCACGGCACTGACTAACACCAGGGTGCCAAGCAGCTCGGCTAAGATGGCACGCCAGAACTGACGAGAACGCAGCTCCTCGGAGGAAGAGGAAGAGGAAGAGGAAGAGGACGGGGGACGAAGATTTTAAAAAATAACAGACGTGGACTCCGACAAACAGACGGTCTAAAAAAACAAACTGGACTCGTGAATTTATGTCTGTGTGACGTTTTAATGATCATTTAAAGTCATTTAAATGCGGCAAATTGGAAATAAAGAGACGTCAGCTGTGTTTCCACACTTTAATAAACTCTCCTTGATTTATTCTCGATAATAAAAGTGACATTCTGACTGTTTCTGACTTCATCTGTCTGAGATGAAACAAACACACTCCCTCTTTAAAGGGACATTTGATGAATTATCAGATTTTCACTCACTAACAGATGAAAACGAGGGACTTACCTCACGCCACGGCATGTCCAGCTCAACGAGAGTTTCACCCAGAGGTTATTAATCCGTCCGTCCGTCGGGGGCTGCTGGGGTCGGAGGGATTCAGGGTCTCTGCTTCATCCGTCCTCGGAGTCTGAGAGGCGCTTTGATGAGAACAGCCTCCCTCCCTCCCCCCCCCCCCACTCTTCTCCTCCAGCGGCCCCTCCAGCCCTATCAAGGCGTCCTCATCAGCACACAGCCCTTCAAACTGTTACGTCCCTCCCAAGGTTGTATATGCAACCGTCCCAGTCTCCCCCCCCCTCCCCATTATAACCAGACACCTTCCTGCGTCGACCTTGAGCTGCTGAACGCATCTCCAGAAAACCAGCAGGAGGCTGTTTTTATTTATTTATTTATTTATTTATTTATTTCATGATCCTGGTAAATAGTTGTTGTTTTTTAAATTCTGAAGAATGTAGAAAAAAAAACACAGAATCTGATCGACCAGGATCCACCGCCACACAAGTTTTACTGCAATTCATTAAAAACAGCCAGTTGGTTCATTTTCAGGATTTTCAGATTCTACATCATGAGTTTGATTTTTTTTTCTTTTCTGATTACACAATGACTCAAGCATCTGCATTTTGCATCAAAAAAAAAATTCTGGATTTAGAAAAAAAATATTCAAATTAAACCTCATGTGCAAATGCATGTACGTTTTTTGACAATTTCCTCAAAAGTTTCCATTAAGACCCTATTTTCGAATAACTATTATTTAACAGTTCACACTTTAAAGCACATGTGTCAAACTCATGGCCCAGGGGCCAAATGTGGCCCTCCACATCATTTTATGTGGCCCGCGAGAGAATAAAAGGTCAGTGTCTAAAAATAAACAGGTCAAAAGTGACTTTTAAACAAAAACTACATTTCCCACAATGCAGTAGTTCAGCCCAGTTTAACACTTACTAAACGTAGTGAACAAAGTTAACGTCCTAACTTGTGTCTGATGTTATTTTTCTTTATTGATTGATAGTTTGATCCTTGATTGATGGAGTTCTGTGGGTTTAATAACCTGACAAATGAAAAGGATTTATGTTAGAACAGAGAAACAAACAAACATGTTTTTTCTGTCTAACTGTAATGTTTGGAACTAGAATCAGTCAGAAATTCAGTTATTTAACATTAAGGAGTAGTTACATTTAGTTACATTACACTGAGTTACATTTAGTTACATTTATTAGTTACATTAAGGAGTAGTTACATTTAGTTACATTACACTGAGTTACATTTAGTTACATTTATTAGTTACATTAAGGAGTAGTTACATTTAGTTACATTACACTGAGTTACATTTAGTTACATTTATTAGTTACATTAAGGAGTAGTTACATTTAGTTACATTACACTGAGTTACATTTAGTTACATTTATTAGTTACATTAAGGAGTAGTTACATTTAGTTACATTACATTGAGTTACATTTAGTTACATTTATTAGTTACATCTGGCCCTTTGAGGACAGACATGATGCTGATGTGGCCCCCAGTGGAAATGAGTTAGACCCCGCCCCCTGCTTTAAAGGGTTAAAATGTGTTGCTGCTGTTCCGATGATAAACCTGCTCTAGGCTACGTGTTAGCATGCTATCCTTAGCATTCTGCCTTGAGTTTAGCCTTATGGAGCTGCTAGCATGACTGTTAGCTGGATTGTTGGTGTTGGAATTCTTGTACATTGAGGTCCCCACGAGCTCCCATCTCCTGACTCGTCCTGTTGGGGGGGCGCACACACACACACACACACACACACACACACACACACACACACACACACACACACACACACACACACACACACACACACACACACACACACATCCTGATGACCAGCTGCACAACGTTTCAAAGAATGAAGAATGAAGAAACCTTTAATAAAATCAATCTGACATAAATTCACGCTGCATTTAAAGCATCACAAGAAACAGACGTGCAAACACAACAGCTGCCCATCCTCCTTTGAACACATCCATCTTCTGCTTGGGAGGTAGCGCTCTGATCGCCATGGAGACCAACTCTTTCATGATGCTGTTGCCATAGAACCTATTGTGATGCTGCATCCCAGCATGCATTTCATTTGGTCTCTTTGACATCAAACACCTCATGAAGATGTTTTTGGAACCACGAATGGCAAAGCAACAGTTGAGTCATGCTAACTGCTACATGCTAACTGCTACATGCTAACTGCTACATGCTAACTGCTACATGCTAAAGCGCTTCACAGCAGGAAGGGTTTCCTCAGCAGAACAGAGGTCGTTGACCCGTTGTTTAATGACATGATCGGATCCCCCCCCGTTTGGGGGGCCATCAACCTAGCAGATGGAGTCCAGAATGAACTGGTTGGTTGCAGTGGGGGGGTGAAGGATGCTGACGTGCATCATTATGGGATGGATTACCCCCTCCTGTTTTACTGTGATCCCCCCTTTTGTGGGGCTAAGCCCGACTGTGTGGAGCTGTACAGGAGGGGGGCGCGCTGGAACCCGCTGGCGTGGGGAGTTTTCTGCCCCCCCCACTCCGCCCAGAATGCTGACAGTGCAAAAATTTCACACACACACACACAGACACACACACACACACACACACACACACACACACACACACACACCAAAGTGCCAGCTCAGGGATTTGAGAGAATGATGGAGGGAGGGGGGGGGGTTCAAATGGTGTAGTTTCTATTTCCTTCATTCTTTCTTTATTTCTATTTTGACTTTTTGGGGTGGGGGGGTTGTGGATCTCTACTGTAAATGTTAAAGCCTATGGATGCGTTGGGACTCGAGCCTCAGCCAGCTGGCACTGATGGATGTTCCAGCGACATGTGTCCCAGACAGGACCTTCCAGGGAGCCGAGACCCCCCCACCACCACCACACCCCCGATCCTTCAGAACGTCTCCATCAAGGTTCTACTGACAGACGGCGACAGGCCCGTCTCAATAAAATAATTCAAATAAATCAAATTTATACAACAATGTGCTTCAAAACAAGCACAGACCAACAGAATGAGAACATTAAATCAACATTTCACTTTTAGAACAAGAAAAAATCGGTTAAAGAAATAACAATAATAATAATAATGTTTCTAAAAGTGAGGTTTTACTAATTAATTTGACTAAAATTACATTTTTATTCTGCTTCTAAAGACGCTGTTGTGTTGGAGTTCATGTGGTGGCGTTCTAATAGCTGATGTTTCTTCTGGGTGAGGAGACCTTCATCTGATCATGTGACCATCTTGTCCAGCGTTCAGTCACGGCGTTTGTGATGTCATTATCCAGGAAGACAGAAAACAACACGCTGTAAATAGTGGGATTAGGAAGTTTGCCCCCCCCCCCCCAACAGTTTCCATTCTATTTATAAGTCATCGTTGTTTGGATCAGCACCTTCATTTTGATTGATCAATAACCTGATGGATGCAGTAATATTTCATTGTGGAGTGGAAACTGTCAGGGGGGGGGGGGGCAAATCACTTCATGAACGATGGAAAAATTAAATCTGACTTTAAAGTTCTGAAAGCTGAGAAATGACTTTATATTTTGTACGACTGAAATTATAAAAAAAATTATCTTAATCAGATTTTTTTTTTTTTTAAACTTTATTAAGTTAAATGTAAAAAACATCAAAATCAAAGATTTTTGATATGAAAGAAGACAAAATCGTTTCTACTAGATGTGGTTTTTATTCAACTCACAGAACATTCTACAGATGCACACGCGTTACATCACCTTAATACAACAGAGTCTCATAATACCTCCTCTTAAAAATGATGAATTGGTCCCAAAAATATAAAGGAACAAATTTAAAGTCACCAAAACTGTACATTATTAAAACACCACATTTGGTTTTATGTTGATTTTTTTGTTTTTTCTTGAAAAAACGTCTGTCCCTTTACGCGTAACAAGGAACGTGAAAGTTTCTTTCCTATCAACGGATCTGAGTTCAGTGTAGAAACAAGTTGAAATAAACGGTGGAGTTTCCCCGTCGCCTTCAGAGCTCGCCATGCCGCGCGGCGCCGTACGTTGGCCCTCGTACATGATTAAAAAAAACACACACACACAAAACCCCCCCCCAAATGATTAAAGGAATGTAAACCAGGCGGGAAGGAGCCCAGAGCATCATCATCATCATCATCATCAGGAGCCATTTACGACGACGTGAACGTCGTTTTCAGCGGTTTGGTCCTTCTCGTCTCGGAGCGTTTTACTCACGACTTCGGGGCGTGACCCGTGTCGTGACCCGTGTCTCGTGACCCGTGTCGTGACCCGGATCGGGTGAAACTAGCTAACATTTTATCTTCACAACGGGGACAGTGAGATTATCAGAATGTACGCCTAGGATGAAACGGAACAAAATAATCCTCCAGTTTCAGAAAACCAGTGTCTTTCACACAGCAGCAGAAAAGTGGATGTGTGTGTGTGTGTGTGTGTGTGTGTGTGTGTGTGTGTGTGTGTGTGTGTGTGTGTGTGCGTGCACAACTTTAAGTGGAGGTTATACGACGTCTACTCATGACAGATTCCTTTTATCTCAACTGGCCTTTTCATAATCATCTAGACATCTCTATAAGGTCGTTTGTACACATCGACTACAAGCTATTGCTATTAAATAATCCCAGCTATTGTAATCTGTATATATATTTATATATAGAATATATAATAAAAATATATCGAGGAAAGAAGTGACTTCTCGGCATGAGACCACGTTACGTTACAGATCCACTGAACAGGGAGGAGACGGCGCGAGCTCTGAACGGTTGTGATGCTATTTGTTGTGGCGCCAAGAAGGTCCAGTGTGCAGCCGGGGGGGCGTGGGGGTGATCATGTGACCCATCCCGACCTCCGCACGGGGGCGTGGCCGGAGGCCTTGCTACGACATGGGGCTCGGGAGAGAGGGTGCAAACAGGACACGAGGTGCTGAGGAGACGTGGAGTGGGGCAGGTACGAGGTCAGAGGTCAAACCCGCTCATCTGTGGGCCTGGAACAGATCAGGTCAGTCGGGGAGGGGACCTGGGGGGGACAATGGAGCCAAACTCTATACATACATTACCTATACATGACAGAATACACACGGCTGGAGGAGCCTCCAGACAGTCTCAGCAGTCAGAGTGTGTGTGTGTGTGTGTGTGTGTGTGGGGGGGGGGGCGACAGCAGCAGGCGAGCCCCACGGACGCTCCTATTTGTCCTTGTTGGAGTAGAACTCCGCCCAGCGGCTCTCGAAGAAGCGCCTCATGGCGTGTCCGGCCATCCCCACCTCCGACGTGTCCTCGTTGAAAAGCTCGCAGTTGTTGAACACCAGCTGGGCGTCGGCCGCAAAGTCCTCGCAGCTGCAGTAGCTGAGGAGGACCGGCAGACCAGCGGCGGATTAGAGCACGGATTAGAGCACAGATTAGAGCCGTCAGAGTCGTTAAAGAACCGGTAGTTTACGGCGGCGGTTTCTTAACTAAAGGAAGAAAACAAATAATGGAAGTTCTGGATTCTTTAATCCAGAATCTCTGGATGAAAGAATGAATTTCTGGAATCTGTTCTCCTGAACCTCAGGAGTACAGATTCCAGTAGTTCTGGATTCTTTAATCCAGAACTACTGTATTCTTTAATCCAGAATTTCTGGATTAAAGAATCCAGAACTTCTACATTAAAGAACAAAGTTCTGGATGCTTTAATCCAGAACTTTTGGATTAAAAAATGAAGTTCTGGATGCTTGACCGCGGTGCACTGGCGTCGTGCCCGGAGTGTCCCCCGCCTCACGCCCTATGCCGCTCAAGATAGGCTCCGGCTCCCCGTGACCCGCTGCGGCGGATATAACGGTTGTAATCTGAAGATGACTGACTGACTGACTGGATGCTTTAATCCAGAATTTTTGGAATAAAGAACAAACTTCTGGATTAAAGAATCCAGAACTTCTGGATCAAAGAACAAAGTTCTGGATGCTTTAATCCAGAATTTCTGGATTAAAGAACAAAATTCTGGATGCTTTAATCCAGAAATTTTGGATTAAAGAACGAAGTTCTAAATCCTTTAATCCAGAATTTCTGGATTCTTTAATCCAGAATTTCTGGATTCTTTAATCCAGAACTTCTGGATTAAAGGTTCCAGAACTTTTGGATTCTTTCTGGATTCTTTCTGAGCAGCTCTCACCCTCCCTGTAGCAGCCGTTCTCTCATGGTGAGGAAGTCCATGGGGTTCTTGATGATGCGGCGGTACCCCGGCACCAGTCGGGGGTTGACGGGTTCCAGGAAGGGCCAGGCGTCGGCGTGCGCCTCCATCTCCATCAAGATAATCCTAGAAGAACACGAAAATGATGACAAACCGTCTCGACGTAACCGTAGAAACTAACGTCTAGATCTTGGTGCAGGACTCACTCGCAGAAGGTGAGGTCGGGCTGGTTGCGTGTCGTTATGCGACGTCGTTTGGCGGCGCTTCCTTCTCCGGGGGTCCGGTGAGACGAGGACGTCGCCGCGGACTCCTTGAACCGCGTCGCCATGCCGCCGCCGCCGCCTCCTCCGCCGCCGCCGCTGCGTCGCGTCGTCACTTCGTCGTCGGAGCTGTCGTCCTCGTATCTCCTCTTCTTCACCCTGGTCCTCTTCTTGCACGAGCGCGGCGAACTGCTTTCATCCTGAGGGGCGGGACACAGGAAGTGGAACCGCGATTCTAAACCACGTCCTGTTTCCGGCTGACGGCGAGGTCTGACCTGGGCCACGCAGGTGGGACAGAACCAGTCTCCCTCGGGCACCTGGGTAATTTTAGGCCTCAGACAGTACATGTGGCATCCTCGATCGCAGCCGTCACACAGCAGCAGGCAGTCGTCGTTGTCCCCCTTCCTGCACACCTGACAGGTCTGGAGAGAAAACCAGAGAGAGCGGTCGTCAAGACGACGAGGGACCGGAGGTTCGCAGCAGATCTGAGGACGTGGAGTATGTTCACCACTTTGGTGACGGATCTCTCCCAGGCGATGGCCTTCTCCAGCTGCAGCAGACACAGACAGACCTGGGGGGCGCTGCGGCAGCGATCCAGAGCCTGTCTCCACGTCCGCAACCGAGACGTGATCTCACTCTCCAGACTGGAACACAAGAGACCAGAACCAAAGGAGACCACCTGAGTCACTGAACCTGGTTCCACTCCGGACCCTATTGGTCCATCAGGTTATTGATCAGATC
Source organism: Antennarius striatus (assembly GCF_040054535.1). Classification (NCBI taxonomy): domain Eukaryota; kingdom Metazoa; phylum Chordata; class Actinopteri; order Lophiiformes; family Antennariidae; genus Antennarius; species Antennarius striatus. Next base: position 2,674,381 of record NC_090777.1, on the reverse strand, counting down.
CAAACACCAATGATTTATGAATGGAGATAATGGAGACTGTCAGGGGGTAGTCCTCAACCTACGAACGGGTAGTCCTCAACCTAAGAACAGGTAGTCCTCAACCTACAAACAGGTAGTCCTCAACCTACAAACAGGTACTCCTCAACCTACTTGGTTCCTAGAGGCTGTTTGTTAGATGAATTGTTTGTAAGAAGTTATTAATTACATTTCAATTCTACTCTCCATCTGAGGTCAATTAAATGTCATTACTCCTCTAAATACTACAGTAATGTCATTACTACTGTAAATACTACAGTAATGTCATTACTACTGTAAATACTACAGTAATGTCATTACTACTGTAAATACTACAGTAATGTCATTACTGCTCTAAATACTAAAGTACTGTTCCCTCAGACTGACCAGAACCAGACACAGGAAGGAGAACTCCACAAGTCCATCCTGGGGGTGTTAGGGTTAGAACTACCTGCACCTCCAGCCACATGAGGGTTGCCCCCCCCCTCACCTGATGACGTCCATGGGGTGCTCCTCTCCTGGGGTAGGGGTCAGCGGCGCCAGGCGCATCACCTCGTTGGGGTTCCAGAGCGGCTCCTTCAGGTAGCGCCGCTCGATGTTGCGCTCCAGGTTGGCCAATCGCAGCACGGCCAGGTCCAGCGGGTGGGTGGCGATGCGCGGCAGCCCCGACCACTCCCTCTTCGTCCGCACGATCCAGTCGTCGTGGGGGTCGGCGTCGTGCTCGTAGTACTGGAGGTCGTCGCGCGTGGAGTCCGGGTCGGGGATGGTGTAGGGCTGGGGGGGCGGAGCAAAGACACGACGTGAGCGTGTGTGAAAACCTGCGTGAAATCCATTTCCTCAAACACTCACCTGGAATTCTGCCAGCGGCGTCTCTGGATGAGCCTCGGCGTCGCTCACCGCGCTCTGGGGAAGCGCCTTCAACAAACACAAAACGCTGGATCTTTAGGACGCTCTGGACCCCCACCCTCCGGATCCATCAGATGATTTACACGCCTCTCACCTTGAGGTGGAGGTCGGCGCCGATGACCCGCTGCTCCAGGTCCTCCACCCACTTGAGGACGCTGATGTCCGTCTCCATGGCCTTCTCCTGCACCTGCCAGGGCTTCTGCAGCTCCACCATCAGAACGTCCTTCTCCTCCGCCTTCAACTCAAACATGGGGTCTGGAGAGAAACCACCAAAGTCTGGAAGGAGAACGGAAACCAAACGGGGGGGGGGGCGGGCTCTGAGCTCCACCTGGACCGACTGGACGCTCACCTTCGATGGGTTTGGTGCACATCTCAGCCAAGCTCTCCATGTGTTTGGCCAGATGCTTGTGGAGCGACCGCTCCCTCACGCCTCTGGGATGGAGCGCTTGGAGGGTGTTGTAAAGCTCCTCCGGCTCCTTGATCCACCACCAACCACGAACCATCGCTGGAAGGAAACCCGACCCCATCAAGAGAACAGAAACTATAGGAATGATGGCGATAATTAAGCTTTCTGTTCAGATTTCTGGGACATTTCTAAGTGAAAAATCAGCTCATAATAAAATCCATCATCAGCTTTGAAGCGTCAAAATCATTTTAATCTGTTCCAGCCTCGTAAAAAAAAGTCCCAAACCCGCTAAATTATGAAAAAACAAACATTTTTTATCAACCAATAGAAACACAGACTTTACCTGCGTTTAATTAATTATATATAAGTTACGTAAACAATATTAAAGAATGAAAATAAACGAAAAAATCACGAGAACACAAGAGCTACGTCTTCACTCCACCAACGAGAACGAGATGCGGTCTCACTGATGCCGTATCCATCCGCCAACACGTGGTAAAGAACGAGATCCGGTCTCACTGATGTCGTATCCATCCGCCAACACGCGGTAAAGAACGAGATGCGGTCTGACAGATGTCGTATCGATCCGCCAGCTAGCGGTGGTGTCCTAAACCTCGACTCCTACCTGGGGGGTCTTCGGTTGTGGCTCTACTTCTCACCTGCTGGGATGGGTTTGACCACCAGCTGGGTGAAGTACTGCTGCTCCAGCTCCTGAAACACCGAGTTGGGGGGTCGACCCCGGCGCTTGGCGGCGGACCCTCTGGACCCCCTGCGGGCGGGACTGCTCCCCCTGCTGCCTCTCCTCCGCCGGCGCCCCGGCCTGGGGGGGGCGCTCAGGATGGGAATGACGGAAGCGACAGGAGCTGGAAGCAGCTGGGGGGGCGCTGGTGGGGAGGAATCAGGAGCAGCAGCATCTAAAGGAGGAGTCGGGGGGGTTTCCTGCGGCGGGGGTTCGATTGTGGGGTCGCCAGGGGGGGCGCCGGGCAGGAGCGGGTCCGGCTGGAGATGGGGGGGGAGAATTATTTTCATTTCTTGTAGCACAATAATTCAAAATACCGAAGTGAAGCTCTGCCGAACCTGAACGTGTGGCGCGAGGGCGGGGGGAGCGGTCGGGATCTGAGGCAGCAGCTGCGGGGGCGAGCCGGGCGAGGGGGGGTCGTGTTCCGTCAGCGAGTTGTGGTCACACGGCTGCTTGGGCAGCAGGTTGAACCACTGCCCCTGCTTCTCCGCCATCTCCTTCACGCTCTCCTCCGCCTCCGCCCCCGCCGCCAACGAACACGCGCCGTTGCTCATCCCCTCCTGCGATTGGCTGAGCCAGCTCTGGAAGGCCACCTGCGTGAGGTCTTGCAGGCCCCGCCCCGGCGACCCCGGCCCCTCGTCGCTGCCGGACCTGGCGGTGCTGCGGCGGCGGCGGCGGATCTTCGCCGTGCGGAGGTGGAGCTCCACTTCCGGTTTGATCTTCCGGGGCCGCCCCCGTCCCCTCGGTCTGCTCATGAGGGACGCGGTGCCGGGGAGGGGGTCGTCCTCCTGGGGAAACATCTGGGAGTGGGCGGGGGTAGTGGAGGAGGGAGAGGAAGGTAGAGTCGGCGGGGGAGTGGTCGGCGTCGGCGCCTCCTCCGCTTTGGGCTCCTTTTTGAGGAAATAGACGGGAACCTCGGCGACGAGGGCGTCTCCCGACGCTGCGAGACGGACAGACATCGTTTAGCTGAAGGTTTGACGCGCGAACGGATCAAAGTTCACGCTGAAACTCACTCAGCAGCTCCTCTGGCCCCTCCACCAGAACCCCCCCCAGGTGAGGTAGCACCAGGTATCTCCGCCGGTAGCGGTCCTGGCCCAGCAGCGTGGCCCGCATGGAATGAGACGACAGTAGCAGCTTCTTACGAAAAAATGCCTGGCGCTGCAGAGATTGGAGGAGGGTAATTAGCATAAATTAGCATAAATCTATAGCAGCTTGGCGTCGGTGCAGCTCACCTTGGTTAGCTTATCGATCTGCCTTTCAAGTTCTGGAATGCTGGCGTTGGTGGGACTCTCGTTCTGTCACAGGAAACACAATTTACAGTATTTTCTGCCCGATGAGGCGCATTCGGTTTTTGAGAAAAAATGAAACGCTGTTCGCGGTAAATAATGTCACCCAGCGCCCGACGCTTCAGCTCAGGCGCTGGAGCAGACACCTACGTCACTGAGTTTGGGTTCCTCCTTGCGTGCGCGACGGCTGCTTCGCTCCGACGCCACGCCGCTCTCCTCCAGGCTGAGGTTCTCCTCCTCGGCCACTCTGGCGCTGCGCCTCCTCTCCTCGAAGCACAGCTCCTCCTCCGAGCGTCCGGTGCGACGTGCCAGCGCTGCCTTCAGTCTGAACGGAGGAGAAGAGTCAGGGCCAGGCGGCACGGCTCCATCACGTATGACCCCAGAGGAGAAGAACGGGTTCTTACTTGCGTAACTTCCCCTCAATAATCCACTTGTTCTTCCTGTACGTCGCCATGTTCTCTAAAGTGTTGTCGATGTCACTGAAATATAAAATAAGTGTTACTAGAAGCGGCAGAACGGCGGTTTGCGTTCCCCTCTGACGGCGCTCTCCCACCTGGTCACGACGTTGCTGCCGTTCAGCTCCTCCACCAGGAAGCCCAGGATGGCCGCCTTGGCGTCGGGAGGCAGGGCGTGGAACGTTTTGGTCCTCAGCGTGTTGCAAACTTCGGTGTCGTAACCGTGAGACTCCAGAAAGATGCGGAGGACTTCGGACACGGTGCCGCGGGTCAGCTGCAGCTCCACCAGCTTGTCCCCGAGAATCTTCACTGACTGGGGGGGTTGAAGAACAGAACAAAGTCACTCCAGTCATCCTGAGGAGCTTGTGTCGAAACAAGAACGGATCCCCAACCTGATAGTAAGACGGAAGGCCCGGATCGTGGAGCGCAGCCTCCACCAGTCTGATCAGCAGGTCCTGGACCTCGCCTTCGCTGTCGCCCAGGCCCAGCAGGCCTTCCTGCAGGGTGGCCAGGCTGGGGATGTCCTTAGGAACGTCCAGGCCGATCACTTTCCCGTAGCCGTGCAGGAACTCCACCACAGCCAGGCAGTGTGCGAACGCCGTACCGGACAGAACCACGCCGGGGATGTGGGACAACTCCGGTAGGGGCTGAGGGACACCAGTTCAACGCCGTTACCACCTTTAAACGCCTTCTTTTTACCCCGTTGGGGGTGGATAGGAACACCCACCTTGTGGTCGGTGAGACACATGTCCTCTGTGGGCTTCTTCAGCTCCTCTGCTATCAGCTGCTGTCTCTTCCGCTCCTCCAGACGCCTCTGGGCCTGCGCTCGTCGTTCCGCCGCCCTCTTGGCCGCCAGAGCAGCCCGAGCCGCCGCCTCGGCCTCGGCCTGAGCTTTGGCCAGGGCCTTGGCTTTGCTCCGGGCGCCCAGCACCCTCTTCCCCTGCGCGATCCTCTCCTCGTCGGTCTGCTGGACCGGCGGAGCGGCCTCGACCTTCACCGACCTCCTGCGGCCGGGCTTCCTGGTCTCCACGACGGCTCCTGACGTCGGCCGTGTGGCCGGCGGGTCGGCCGATTCCACCTTCACCTCTTGACCTTTGGGCTCCTGCTCAAGCTGAAGTAAGAAATAAGAACAGAGGTGGAGGTGAGGGCAAACGGGCGCTGGTGTGGGGGGGGGCATGCTGACGAATCTGTTCGTGTTTGGCCGCACCTTTGCTTTCTTTTTCTCTGCTTTCATCTTCTTAACCTTGGCATCCTCCCTTCTCTTCAGTCTCGCCTGAATAACAAACGGCAGCAACAACGTCAGCATCCGGACAATCAAAGCTCGGGTCGCACAGGAAAAGGCATCGCGGCGCCGATACCGGGAGTAGCACGAGTATGCACGAGCGTAGTGTCTGAAATGCAAACCTTTCTCTTCATTTTCTTTTTAATTTTTGCCAGTTTCTCCTTTTCCTCCTCCGTCAGAGCTTCTGTAAAAACACAACACAAAAGAATCAACACTAAACTCGCTTCAACACCTCCTCCAGGTGTTAGACCGGCCCCTGCACCCTACATTTACTCACCCTTGGCCTCCAGACGCTTCAGCAGCTTGGCGTCCACTTTGCTGAGCAGGTCTATCATCTTGGGTTTGGGTGGTCTCCCGGGGCGACGGGTCGGCCCTCCCTTCAGGGCGCGGACCCGGCGAGGCTTCTCCTTGTCAGGATTGGGGGGACGACCTCGCCGGCCGGTGATGGCCATGATGGTGGAGGGAATCTCCTCGTTGGCCAGGAGCACCCACTTCACGCCCTGCAGAGCATCAGACAAGAAAGAGGTTTTCACGAGCAAAACACGTTTGTAAAAAACACGCAAATTCATCTGAGCCATTTAGCTTTGAAGTCCTTTAACCCTTTCAACCCGCGTGATCAGATCACATGATGTTTTGAAACCATTCCTAACAAATATGGATTGCTGTGTGCGTGTTTACGTGACAGCATAGATGTGAAACTGTCTTCTGGTTTTCATTTGGAGCCGATCGAACCCGGAAAACCGGAGAAGTGAAAGGTTTACATTTGATCTATGACAAGCGGCTCAAACGTGTCCTTATCGTCAGACGGCAGACGCCGTGTTTCTGTCCAAGAAGTCGCCATCATACAAGCGGTGACGCATGTATTCACGTGATTCAAACGTGTCTCATGATTCACGCATTTTTATGCGCACAGTCTTATTTCGAAAAACTCCTTTGAAGAGCGGCACAAGTGACACAAACTGTATATAACTATGTTAGAAGCCCATGACAAACTTTTTGGAGCTCAAAATCAATTCCATGAGCATGTTTTTGGTTTTTACGTGCAATAAAATACAATTTTTTCCATTTCCAAATTTGACTGTGTGTCTGTTTTGCCCCAATATGTCAATATAATAAATTATAGGGGAAATAAAATCTATCTCTTCATATAGCTGGAGTTGTGCTGGAGATAAACTTACCAAGTATGGGTATGTTAAATCATTTTTAGTGTGGTTTATATAGACAAATATCAAAAGTACCAAAAAAACCAGCCAAAACAGGTCAGGGCTGTAAGGGTTAAATCAACACAGACCTCAGGACTTTCTCTTTCTTCATAAAAATCTCCAACGGGCATCCGTGGGCTGAAGCTGAAGTGCTCCCTGCTGACAACACTGTCTGAATGCTTCTTCAAGTACTGGTGAAGCAATCAGAGACACACAATCATCAGCGGTGATTAGACGTGGCCGGAAAATCGTTTGTCGTCCGGCGTCTGCCTGAAGAGTCGGTTATGATTTGTGTTTTATAACCGGGAAATTGTACCTTGATTATTTCTGGGAACTGCTTCATCCTCCTGCCACAAGGTGTGTAATACCAGGTTTCACCCTTCATGCGGTTCTCCATTTTCTTCACGCGGATCTCCCTCCTCCAGCTGCAGCAAAGACAGTCCATTATTTTACCGCCTGACCCGCGTTCCGCCCAGAACAGTTCTCTGATTCATAAATTCAGTCTTTTTTCAACTTCTTCCCCCACAATCTTAACATAGAAAATGTTCAATATACAGTAAATAATTAAGAAATTTCTACAACTTGATTTATCTCCACATTCTGGTGTCTTTTAATATTGAGAATGAAAATATTCGACCTGAAAATGATCTGATGCAACAGTTTGAGGATTTTCTTTGACTAAGTACGAGATAAAGTGTACTCATATACATTAATCCCTCGCGTATTCGCGCTTCAAGATGCACGGCTTCACCTCATCGTGGATTTTTAGTTGGTAGCCACATGACACTGTACGCGCATTCTATTGGCTGACGGCATCAGGAAGTGCGCTACGTTCGGAGAGCGCACTTCAAACACTTAAAAGTGCTTTAAACAGCCTATCAGAGTGTTTTAAAGGTAACACAGATGGAAGGTGGTTTAATATTAGTATTGGGGGGGGGTCAGAAACGTTTAAATTACCCTAAATAATAAGATAGTTTGGTGCTCTATCGCGGAATTTGTTTTTTTGCGGGTCGTTCCTAGAACGCATTAACCGCGGGTAACGGGGGGTCACTGTGGTCAGTTTTTGCGTGTTAATGTAATGGATGGAGCTCCCTGGGGGGCCGTTACCCATGCTGCAGCGGGAACTGAACCTGCTCCTCGGTGGCGACTCTCCTTTTGTTCGATTCACCTGCAGGAAACAAAGGAAGCGCGTTAACCCGCGGAGTCGCGCCTCAACCCGTCGCCGTGCGCGGTGAGCCCGGGTCACGTGACCTCCACCAGTCATCACCTGCGGTGGAGCTGTCGTCATCGTTGTCATCGCGTTCGGCCGACCTGTCGGCGTCACGCTTGGGTGTGTTCCCTTCCTGGTGTTTCTTCGTCCTCCGGGCCTTCTTGGGTTTGATCGCCGACGCGTCGAGCGCCGAAGCGTTGGCCAGAACCGCGTTGATGGTGGCGGTGATGGGATCGACCTCCCCCTTGGGCGACGCCCCCTCTCTGCACACGCTTGACGCTTCGTTTCCGTCCGCCTTCCCGGGTTTCTTTCTCTTCCTGCCCTTGGGGGCGGGTTCCTTACTGCCTCGCTCCACATCAGTCTTCTCCGCTTTAGGGGCCCGGACCCGGGGCTTCCGCTGGACCTCCTCAGACGCTTCAAACACGGACAAAGGAGTTTAAAAGAAAGCCACCATCGACCAACGCATGTTCACATCAGGCTGTTGAATACCTGGACTCTTCGTCCACACTGCAGCCGGAGCTCGAGGTTTCCGTGGCTTCCCTGGGGTTTTCTGGCGCCCCTCAGCGCCGGGTGTGATGGGGTCGGCGACGGGCTGGAGGGGGTGTACAGCAGGGCCCTCTGCTGGGGTGCTGAAGGCAATGAAGTTCTCGTCCCTCACCTTGAAGCTGGGGGGAGTCACAGCCTCGTGAACGGTGGTCTCAGTGATCCCAGGTGAGTCCGGCGGATCGAGTTCTCTGGGCACGCCCCCTCCCTCGGCTACAGTGATATTAAATATAAGACATTAAATCAGCTTTTCGCCTCTGGGGTCCGTTCCCATCATCCTCAGCTTCACGCTCTTACCTTCATGAGCGGACTCAGACGGCACAAACGACTGCAGGTGGGACGCTTGCGACTCGACCGAAGGCTCGTCCGTCTGAGAGGCGCCGGCGAGAGACGACTCCAGCACAGACCCCCCCTCCGCCTGACTCCCGTCCGCCGTCTCTGGAGCCTCAGATGCTTCACCTTCCTCTGCGGAGTCATCTCTGGAGCGGTCGTGTCCGGCGGTGTCAAACGCAGTCGGGTCGTCCTCCGAGTCGCTGTCCGGCTCAGACGCGTCCTTCGTCAGGTGAAAGCTGCTCTCGTGGCGCGTCGAGTCGTCCAAACAGGAGCTCTCGTAATCCACCAGGGACGACTTCTCCAGGATGGAGCTGACGTCCAACCGAGAGGGGCTGTCCAACGAACCGCCATCAAACTGCGGAGCCGCGTCTGAACTTTCCTCATCTGTCAGACGTTCTCCTGTCGTGCTGCGGAGAGGCGGAGACCTCCTGACTGGCGTCGGCTCCAGGAGGGATTCCTCCGACTCACAATCGCCGCTACTTTCCACGTCACGCTGCTCACAATCCATCTGTCTATCGTCGGGCGTCTGATCGAGAGCAACCGCGGTCGGCGACGGTTTCCCAGGAAGATCGGTCGGAGGTTCTTCAGAGCAGATTTCCGGCGCTTCCTCCAGCGGCGACGTCCTCGTTTCCGAGTCGAGCCGCTCGTCTGCGTTTTCATATATTTTCGTCGCCGAGGCGTTTCTGCTCTCGCCATAAACGTAGGGCTCCGGTTTGGGAGACGACGGCTTCAGGGAGTTAACAGGAGTGGTGCTGGGGGGGTCCGAACGGCGCATCGCTCCAGAGGACGAACCCATGGCGGGAGGCACGGATACCAAGGCAGGCGGGTCGGACACAGGCGCAGTCCTGGAGGCTTGAGTGGTTAGAAGAGGTAGGGTCGCTAGAGGTCGGGCTGTAGGGCTTTCGTGGGCTGCTAGGGGGGGTGAGATCACCATCCTGGGGGGTAACGACTCTGCAGGGTAAGTGGAAAGACTGGAATCTGCAGGTAGAGGAGTGTACGTGGGCGCCGGATCACGAGGCGTGCCGCTAACCGCAGGTTGAGACAAACGCAACCCGTGCGGAACCGGCGACGCTGACATCGACACGACGGGTGGGGACACGCCCACAGGTGGGGACACGCCCACAGCTGGGGGCTTTGCCGCCAATGAGGCTGCAGGCGTCGTGTTGGCGGCTCTGGGCTTTTCGTGCCGAGATATAGACGCCAGCAGAGGCGACCTGGACCCGTGAACCAGCTGTTGAAGGGACGACATGGGGGCAGACGGGGGGTAGGAGGACAGGGGCACCAGGGCAGGGGGGCCAGGAACAGGAAGAGGCAACGAAGACTCGATCTGATGAGTCAAAGACTCCAGGGAAGGAATGGCGGGGGCTGAGGAAACCGTCACGTGTCTGGAGACGCTATCAGAAGGATGGAGGGGGGACAACTTGGGTGACGACACGAGGAGCGAGGAGGAAGGAGCCCCCGCTGACAGATGCTTGGACCCAGCAGGGGGGGGCAACTCTGGCCGGAGGCCTTGGATCATTAGAGGAGAGGAGGACAGTCTGGGCGGAGCAGCCGGGGAGGGGGCCGGAGACATTGAAGGTGACATCCGTGGCGGAGTAGATTCTACATCAGGGGTCGACACCATCGGGGGCCTGGGGGCCGACGAGGGCGACTCGGAGACGCGGGGAGGGGGCGAGTCCTTGGTCCGAGACGCGGCCACGTCTCTGGGAGACGAGCCCGACGGGAGGGGGAGGGGGGCGGTCACGCCCGACTCTCTGATGTCGGGGCGTGGCGCCGCCGGCTGCTCCAGACGCTGACGGTAGTCACCGGCGGGTAGCGCAGGTTTGGGGGGGTAACCGTCACTGGTGGGGGGCCGCTGAGCGACAGACGCTCTCTCCATGCCGTTGTAGCTCGAGTCCACCTCCTTGACGGATTCCCTCGGATGCCCTGAAGGAGGGGGAGGAAAAGAAGAAGGAAGAATAAGCTCCGAATTTACAGAAAATGTGATGAAGATAATCAATAAATAACCAATAATCAGTCTGAATATTCTCTTAGATGTTGTTTTATGCTGTATTATAATAAAAGGACATTCAGCAGACACACACCTCCCATCACAACCAACAAATCAATCAAACAAATGCCCCCTCGGCTTTTGGATGGTCGTCATAGTAACATCATAGGTAGTGTCGTAACTAAAAGAGCATTAAAGCATTAAAAAATTATATATTTTAATGCTTTTCAATGACAATCGACTTTTTTTTTTTAATGTTAACATTTACTTATTGGTTTGCTTTTTATTAATAAAAGTTCATTAAGCCGTCAGTTACCGGGTTGTTGTTGTTGTTGTTGTTGTTGTTTTAATTTGGTGCTTTTCATCAAGTTGAGGGGAGTTAAAGGGGAGAAGCAAAAACTGGGTTTGTTTCTAATTAAACACATTTTTTAAAATATTCTGTCAGTTTCATCTTGTAGCATCACTTGTTTTAGTGCCATAAAACTTTTTCAAATATAAATACTGTAATGCAAAACTGACTGTTTGATAGCTCGTGTTTTGTTAATTGACGATATGACACTGTTACACCCCCCGTATGACACAAAGTGCTTAACAGACGTTCCTGCCTCAAACATGAGATTCACTTAATTAGAAATTAATTTTGCAAAAATGTTTTAGTTCAATGTTCTGCATTTAGAAAATACAAACATAGAAATCTGAATATTTAAGATGATTTAAGGCCAAAAAAACCCCAAAAACTTGATTTGATTTCATATACCGGTGTAATAAAATCATTTCGTTTGACCAGTTGCTGTGGTCTGTAGGATAAATACGATAAAAAGAGGAAGATGACCACATGACTATAATGTTAGTCTGATGGAATTTAAGGAGGAAATATGGGGAGGAAATAAAACTCAGGCTGATGGTAGGAATACAGACAAAATGTAGAACTAAGAAATTCCACATAGAATTACCAGAATTATTATCAAATAAATGAACATGTTCCGGTTACACGACTGAGGAACTAAAGCGGTTACCTTGCATGACCGAGGGCATCCCGGCGCTGCTGGCGTGGGGGCTCCGCTCCCTCCCGTGAGGCTTGGGCGATCCGCTATCCTGCACGGCCGACAGCGACATCATGGTTCCTGAGGGCATCCCCATGGGGAGCGGGCTGCCGGTGCCCCCCCTGTCCAAGCCGTGGTGCATGGGGCTGCCACGGGGAGGGGTGAAGCTCTGGGACGCCGGGGGTATCATCTGGGCCTGGCTCTGGCTCGGGGAATGCTGGGGTGGCTGCTGCGGCTGCTGGAAGTAGGGCATCCCGTTGGGCATCATGCCGTAATGCTGGGGCTGCTGGTGCTGCTGGTGATGGTGGGAGGGGTGACGGTGGGGCTGGAGATGCTGCTGTGATGTTTGGTGAGGGGGGGGCTGTAGGGACTGTTGCTGGTGATGCTGTGATGATGGGATTCCAGGATGTGCCTGACTCTGGTACGTCCCGTACATACCGTGGGAATTATAACTTAACTGCTGCGTCCCGGGGTTACTCCTGTTCCAGTACTGGGGCATGTTGGGCGGTCCGGTGACGGGGGGCTGGCGGGAGCCCTCCATTCCCCCGTTCAGCTGGTACTGTCCGTGACTCTGGAAGTGATGCTGCGACTGCGGCTGGACCATCCCAGGTGTCGACTGCTTCTGGTGGATTCCGTGTCCGGGGGAACCCCCCATGCTGGGGCCGTACTGAGGGTGTGTCCCCCAAAGGTAGTCGTAACCCATGCTGCTCTGGTGGTGGTTGCTCATGTGTTGGTACGGAGCCGTGGACGGGTGGGAACCGGGCACGCCGGCCCCGAGTACAGTAGTGACGCCATTCACATTCAGTTCGCCGTTCATGTCTGTTTGACACAAGACGGAAAGTTTGCTTTGAACTTTGTTTGAACTTTCAAAATAGAATTTAACACTCAATACTCACTCTTCCCCTGCTGAGTGAAACTCATGGAGGACCCGTTAGTGTAAAGAGAATCCCCTGAGGAGCGTTTCAGTCCTGAGTTGGCTGAGGAGTGGGTGCCATAATTGAAATGATTATTTGACTCCATCTGGAAAAGAAAAAGAATGCAAAGATTTTTTAAAAAAAATCTACAATCCGAACTTTAACATTAAAAACCATTAATTTCCTATTAGATCTTTATTTGGTATCTGCAGGATTAGGACGCGTCAGTGCGTCATCACGTGACCGATAAACGACTTTTAATTCATTCTCAAGACGCTCACGTTACGTAACGGGGACTTATTTATTTATTTTAATCTGACACGACAAAATTTATCGCGACAACAAGCCGTCAAAATGTCCGCAGATTAGCGGATAATCTGGTTGTAACGACGGGTTTCGATCCCCATCATCACCGCGTTGATGAGGCGCTGCTAACCCGATCAACATCCTCCTGCATCCGGTCGAGCCCAGAGAGACGGTCCGGCCCAGACGGGCTCGGCCTCCGGCCCCCAATAAATAGTGGAATGAGCCGGAATAGATTCCAGCCCCTGAGAGGCCGGAGGAGGTGTCCCGACACTCACCCTGTGGTTGTCGGTTCTATTCCCTCGTTATAAACCATCAATGCGCCTCGATGTTCGCGTCCCACCAGGCCGGAGTCACAGCTAGCTTAGCTAGCTAGCTGCACCCGCTAGCTGCTTTAACCCAACATTTCACTTTAAGGCGATGCTAGCCAGTCATGCTAACGGGATGAACGTTCGTCATGGGTTCGAATCACCACGAGAATTCAGACTTGATTAAAAACTGTTGATAATTTCATAAATTACCCCCCCCCCCCCATTCTGCTCCCAAGGTTATTTAGCTAAATCATCACAATAGAAACTAGCTATCACATGCTAGCTTAAAGCTAATTTATAGCATCCTCAAAGCAGTAAGTGTAGTTGTTAAGCTAGCTAACAGCCAGGTAGCAAGTATATCTCTCCTCCCCCCCCATGCTGGCGTGGATTCCGGGTGGCCATCAGCAGTGGAGGTCGCCCCCGGAGGAAAATAATGCTTTATTGGGAATGAATAAGGTGAACTCACTCAGACTGGCTCGTTACGAGGCGGAGGCGTGATCCCTTTTGTTCACGGCTAACGTCAGCTAGCACGCCGCATTAAGTTATTGTTTACCGGGCACGATCGCACACAATTTTTGCAGAGCATCCTCTCCCCTCAGTAGCACCATCAAAAGTTTCTCTGCCAAATCCTCACGGCTTCCAAACCTTTTATTCCTTGGATTTCGAGGGCGCAGGTGCCTCGAACCCTCCGGTCTGAACGGATGAGCGGGTGTAGATGGCACGGCGGTAAATAATAAACAACTATTCCCTAACCTTTGGGTTTTAAATTAGCAAACATGGCTGGTGTGGTCCAGTGCAGCCATGATCTCAGAACAGAACGAACGTAGCGGTGTCAATGGGCCATCGATTAGCACGAACACATCCGGCCTCCACATCATTGATCAAACTTTCAAAATAATAGCCACGACACCTCCAATAGAGATTAATAATCTGTAGTTACTGTATTCTCACCAGAACCTCACTTAAAGTCATTACGAATGACAGGTGTTCAAATATCAATGATTTTTTAAGACAAAACTGATTTCCTGTTTATTAGAAGTGTAAAAGTTTGTTCCGTAATCAAACAGAAACGAAACTAAATGTGTGCTTTCACCCAATTGAATTAAATGTTTTGACTAAATCATTTAGCTTTATGAAAACAAGTATAATAAAAAGCAAACGGCTGCGATAAATTACCTTGTGACGCTCCACGCCGGTGTCTCCGTTGTATTTCTGATCAATGCTTTTATTTTAATGTGAACACAGGATTAAACGTTTGCACATTACAAACAACTTCTCGGAAACGACGGTGAAGAAATAAGACCTAACAGGAAAGTATGTAAATGATCCGGGCTGAGCAGACTGCGGGCGTCCGGGTCCTAGCGCCGCCCTCTGACGTCATTACGCAAACCTGACTCAATAAGAAATACAGTACTATTATAAACAAGAACCAACAGTCAAGACTCCAACATCCCGCGACAACCCTGAAATCAAAATTTTACCCTGACCTACTTGTATAGGTCAAAGATCAAAGCTAGTGTTCTGACCTACTTTCATAGATCAAAGCACTAGCTTTAATCAAAGCACTATCTTCGCTCTAGTCTTACACTGGCCTTCTCCCTCGTCTTTCTAATCCAGTTCCTGAGTGTACGAAAGTTAAAATTTGACTTTGACCTAGTTTTCTCAAGGTCAGTGTTGTCATCTCATTTTCATCCCCTTTGCTGCCTGAGTAATGTGCTTTTTGTTTCATCTTTCTATCTGCAACGGTTGTGAAGATATTTGGTGGACGAATGAACGGACGGACGCACGAGTACTGACAATTACATCACCGCTTTGAAGCAGGATGTAATAACTCATTTAAGAGGCATCTAACATGACGTATTTCCTCAACAGCCTCAAAAATGTTCCAGTATTCTTTTGATGAGCTGAATACAGGACTAAATGTTGTTTGAGAACCTGAAAAATCATCTTTCCATTGAAAAAAAAAAAAGGTTTGAATTAAATATTTTTGAAAATTAATTTGACTGTAATGGTTGTTAAAACAAGATTGTAGTTTCTGGAATATGCTTCAGGCAAAACGATCAACCTTTAATTAACCAACAACAAGATTCCATGAAACCCACAGAAAGCAGAACCCACATCAAATTCAAAATATCAGAGAACATCTGATCTGAACTTGATTGTAACTCTTTAATCTTAAAAATGGAAATTAAAATTCAGATGGAGACATAGTATTAGTTGAATACTATGGGGTTGATTGCTGTAATGTATTTATAGTTTGCATAATATGGAGGAAACAAATTACTGATGTACCATTCATTATCACAATTTAATTAGAAAGCTTAAACTATTCACGTTTGAAATATATGAGGGGTTGTATTACGTCTGAAAAACTCACTCGAAGAATGTGCCGTATCAAATTTACACTTCATTCTCCAGGGTGAGCAGTTTTTCTGAAAGACTGTTGGGAGTTAATCTATAAAAATCCTCACACGATCCAGTGTAGTGAGAAAAAACAACTTCAAAACTGAGCTCGTTTCACAAACCGCAACACACCTCAATCCAGCCCAACTTGCTCCACAACTTTTTATACCGTGCATTCAACCAAAAATGTCTGCATTAAAGCGACAAGTTGGAATGAATAACTGAACCCAAATCTGATCTGAAGAAATGGAAAAGGCATTTAAACTGATTCTTGAAGAGTTTATTAGAAAGATGTAGACAATAAAAGAATTTCAACATTATGTCCCCCCGGTACATTTTATTGACAGTGCAAATATAATTTGGTCATTACTTATCACCTCGCCTTCCGACACACCCTCATGAAAAAGGGAGGATCATTCTAGATGAATAAACAATAAAAAATAAAAAAAAACCTGGAGGATCGCAACAAACAAAACAAAGCTGGATGCCTCTATTAGCTGCAAAACGTTGTACCTTGCTCCTGCGTTCTAACACAAGTGTTCATGAGTGGTGCATCCTGGGGGGGAGAACAGTTACTAGACCATGTAAGAATCCAAATCAGGTGAAGACTGGGAAGATGCAAATAGTTCGGAAATGGTTTCAGAATATTCCAATTTTACAGACACTGACTATGAAGGGAAACGTTGGAAGGTTAAGCCACGGAAACTAAGATCGGCCTCCTGGATTTCTAATTCACAACACATGGAAGGCATGAAAAGGAACCCAGGCTGAAACTCAAGAAATTCCTCTTCTAGTGTTTTCTGCACTTGTTGAAATTAACTACACTGATCGACTAACTTAAACCACAGCGTTGGGAACGGGTGGGCCTAACCATCATAAACCACAGCCAATTAAAAAAACAAAACATATTGCTCAGTTGAGTACAACTAGACGGCTTTTCCCAAAATAATGTGTGCTTACTTGAAGTATTTAACAGTAAAACAAGATACCAAAGAGGTGCAGTACAGCAAATGGAAGTGGAGATAGCTGGTCTGTACAATACCATGCACATCAACCTCGAGTGGATAGATCAAGACCGTGAAGAGTTTGGAGCGGAGGCGATGGATTTAAATATGGCTACTGACTCATGTTACAGTTGTCACTGCCTTTGATTTCAAGATATAAATGTGTTTTAATTCCTCTTTCCCCAAAGCTGTTCCATTTTCTTCCCAGAGTCTTACAGTCTTATTCCACATCTTCCAATTCTGAAAGTGGGAAAGAAACAATGTTAAACCTGACATTACAACAAAATGACTTTAAAAGTAGTAATTAAAAGTACGTAATTACTTACTTTCGTCATCGCTATCTGCAGACTCATCCTAAAAAGAAAAGAAACATGTTAGATGACAGACGCTGGTCAAAATCTGTTTAAAAATCAGGTCCTATTTAAAAAATAGAAGAAAAACTCCTTACATCTTCTGCACCATCTTGATTAGATAAGTCATCATCATCTCCCATGTCGGGCATCATCTGTAATATTAAATCAGAACCACCTTATTTACATTTCTTACATCATTAAACAAATGACTGAAATCCAAAAAGTTTTCAAATGGTGGAAACTTTTGGAATTCATCAATGGTGAGTTTGCAAACAGCTGTTTATGACAACGTGACACAGAATCAGTAAATTACAGAAGAACAAAAAAGTAGGTTACATTAATTTTCAATTTGTAAAGTGTAATTTTCATGGAGCATTTTTTGTCGAGCAAAGGAGCTTGTAGGGAGACAACAATCACATTTTATCTTCCAGTATGGCTCACTATACCTTTACCACCTCATTTACCATTAAAGTACCAGTTCAACACTTTTTTTTATATACAGAATGAATGATATGTCACAGGTTAATGAGTTACACCAACCCGTCTTCATGATGAAATTACACCAGGTCAAAATGAGTTGCACAACAAATCAAAACTACAGCTGCCTAATTCCATGGCATTAACAAGCTCACACACATCTTTAATAAGATAAATGTCTGTGATTCACATCTCATCAACCATCACATTAAAGACAGACATGTCCCATCGCGACAGCGTATCCATTTTCTGATAATTTAAAAAATAAATGTATAATTCTTTTAATCTAAACTAGTAGCCAAATGCAGTGTGGAATATTTTTCAACTGAATCCATTTATGGCTTGACCGATGGTGTGAAAATAATCCTGAGGGACTTAAACAACACAAATCACACGTAACACTCACATCTGAAAATTGATCAAAGTTGCCTGTCTCGTCGTCTGAGTCATCTTCCCAGTTTTTCCAGTTGTTGAAGTCGACCCCAAGCCAGTTTGGCTATGAAATACAAAATCCATGCCATTAAATTATAAGATATTTTAACATGTTGCATCAACTAACTGTACTGTAATTCAACCAATAGTGTTTAACATGCATATACTGTTAGAGTTAGTATTTAAATGACTGCTTCTTGGTGCTGACTTACCTTAGCCTTGTCTTTTGTTAGCCTTGGCCATGCCTTCCCTGGCTGTGCTTTTCGTAAACTGCACAAGATCGAACGATCTGTACGTTTATGTGAGGAATCCTGCATCAAGGTGTAAATACAAAGAAAAGCGTGGTGAATGACAGTCCAATCTGCAATGCTGACTAAATGTTATAAAGTACATTTAAGTGAAGCAATAATTCAGACGTAAAATATAACTTACATTTTCATCAATGGCTTCAAAAAGTTCTAATTCATTCGCATATTTGACATTGTCGGTTGCTCGAACACAACTGAGGAAAGAGAGAAATGTAAACTCAGAAATTATTAGAATAAAGCCTGTGAAAGATGACAGCAAAAGAAGCAAGATTATTCAAGAGAATAACAAATAAATGGTAAATTCAACTTGATGTTATTACTAAGAACACATACCTGAAACCACACTTTGTTTTATCCAAACGGACTTCGACGTCTTTGCTGTCTGCTACAAAGAACTCTATACAGACAACGTCCCTCTTGTCGTACCACTTGGTAGGTGCTGGAAGCCTGTGAAGAAACCGGACTTTAACTGATATCATCGGTTAAAAGTTTCAGAAAACAAGTTCAGTGCTCTGCTCTAGTTGAACATTCCCATTTCAAGCGCTTCAAGACACTTGTGACCTCCAAAAGCTGCTTTAAACACAGGATCAGCATGAAAAAAAAAAAACTCAAACATGCTTTCCTGTTTGTTTTTTGGCTCCCATAGAAAGAATAAAACATGGAACAGGTGACAGGTGCTGGTGTGTGTCTTCAGACACAACAGCCTGTCATGTAGGTATCAGATGGCCACACAGCATCCAGTTACCCTGAGCCTCTGCGTCGAGCTTTGAAAGTGAAATAAGGTGTAAAACTAATGTGAACATCTCAGAGGGGATTACTTTCGGTTTCACTTCAGGCTATACAATAAACGTTATTGATTTTATTAACCTTGTAACTGAGCTGAATATTAATCGATCATCTTCATTGATTAATATTCCATTATCTTATAATAAGTGACGCTCCAGTGAACCCGTGCGGCCTCAATGGAAGCCAGAACACACCGTAACTTCTAATACTAACATTATGGAGATGTTAGAACCTTTTTTTGTTATATAATTTTAAAACAAAACAATATTTGTACTGTTTCATCGTCCACCTGCTTTGCACTCATTCCACTACGAGAGCTACTAGCAAAACGATGTTTAAAAAATAAAATAAAGATCGCCTTACTAAAATTGCGCCGCATGAAAGTTATCGATAAAATACAAATCTTTAGACGTTTCAAATTTGGACATGAGGTTACAAACCCCAAAATAAGGCTGTTTTTACCCTCGGATGTGTCGTGTGGCGTCAACAACAGCGGGACGTTGACTTCACCTCATCGACCCAGTCATTCAATGAAGGCTAAGCTAGCATGCTAACAGCGCTGACATTAGCCGCTGCGTTTTTTTTCCAGCCATGCGGCGACCCGGAGCCCTTCCAGGGGATAAAAAGGTCGTGTTTTCAGCTAATGCTGTGGATATATCTCTTTTACAGTAGCAGCCATTATATAATGTATAATTTAGTCTGAATTCTGAGCACCTAGCAGGAAACCGTTAGCTTAGCGCTAGAAGACACAAGGCCAACCTCCCGCCTTTGAAAAACCATGTTGTCACGCGGCAACATTAGCTTGCTAAACATGTTTTCGTGGATGTTCCTCCCCCCGCTGCGACCACAGAATCCCGTTACTCCACTTACATGTCTGCGTGGTGTTGGCTTCTTTACCGACGGGGAACAGTCTGGTGGAAAGTAACGGAATTCCTGCAACACAAAAAAAAAGAAGGAACGCGGCTCACAAACAACCTGTGCGAACGCCTGGAGCCTGAGGTTGTAGCGCGAGCGCGTCCTCGAGTTTGTGCGTACCGCCGTACGGGAATCGCGACTCAGACGCAGTTGGAACGTGACGTCACCAAGACGCTTCTAGAGCTTTCAGTGTCGGTTGGCGGCGCCATGGCGATGCTCAAAGCGCTTTGAACTAAGTAACGTACTCTATAAGGTGACTCCAGAGCACACGATCCATCCAATAGTAATGGTGAAAGTGAATAGTAATAAGTAGTAGTGATAATTAATAACTAAATAGTGTCAGTGTTTATAAGTTTATTGCTTGTATTTAATGAACTGATTAAAAGATTAAAATATTTTATAATAATTCCATATGAAGGACAATCATTCTAGAAAATCTAAACCAATATTGCAGAAATTTAGGATGTACTAAAAGTTAACACCATAGCATGAAAAAAACGTGATTTATAAAAATATAATTTAATTAATGTGATTAAAAATTGTTTTCCTTTTTTTGTGTGTGTGCGTGATGTGGTGATGTTCTGCTCAACGAAGAAGGTTTTCAAAGGAAAATCTACCAAAAAAGTTATAAAAGATAAATCAAAACTCAACATTGATTTAACTTTCTTAATTTCCCTTAGGGGATCAAATTAGTATATAACATTTAAAAAAAAAAAACTTATCTTCATCAAACTCTTGAATGATGTCACTTCCTGTTAGTGGTGCCATTTATAGGAAGTGTACTGAATTGTGGTATAAAATTACATAAGTGTGATGGGGTGGAACACGAAATTGATGGACACTGGTAAATTATATTTCAACCAAAAATAGGTAATTTAAATACAATTAACACATTTATTATTAAGGGAAAGTATTTCTATCTACAAAAATGATAGAGAAGTACAGAGAAGGCCAGAGGGAGCTGCATTGTGTTTTTGTAGATCTAGAGAAAGCTGATGACAGGGTGCCCAGAGAGGAACTGTGGTATTGTATGAGGAAGTCTGGAGTGGCAGAGAAGTATGTTAGAGCGGTGCAGGACATGTATGAGGACTGTAAGACAGTGGTGAGGTGTGTGTAGGTGTGACAGAGGAGTTCAAGGTGGAGGTGGGACTGCATCAGGGATCAGCTCTGAGCCCCTTCTTGTTGCTATGGTGATGGACAGGCTGACAGACCAGGTTAGACAGGAATCTCCATGGACTATGATGTTTGCAGATGACATTGTGATCTGCGGTGAGAGCAGGGAACAGGTGGAGGAGAAGCTAGAGAGGTGGAGGTTTGTCCTGGAAAGGCGAGGAATGAAGGTTAGCCGCAGTAAGACAGAGTACATGTGTGTGAATGAGAGGGACCCAAGTGGAAGAGTGAGGTTACAGGGAGAAGAGATCAAGAAGGTGGAGGATTTGAAGTACTTGGGGTCGACAGTCCAGAGCAATGGAGAGTGTGGAAAAGAGGTGAAGAAGCGTGTCCAGGCAGGATGGAACGGGTGGAGGAAAGTGTCAGGTGTGATGTGTGATAGAAGAGTATCAGCTAAAATGAAAGGAAAGGTGTACAAAACTGTGGTGAGACCAGCGATGTTGTTTGGTCTAGAGACAGTGTCACTGAGGAAAAGACAGGAGACAGAGCTGGAGGTAGCAGAGATGAAGATGCTGAGGTTCTCTCTGGGAGTGACCAGGATGGATAGGATCAGGAATGAGTACATCAGAGGGACAGCACATGTTAGAGGTTCTGGAGATAAAGTCAGAGAGGCCAGACTGAGATGGTTTGGACATGTCCAGAGGAGAGATAGTGAATATATTGGTAGAAGGATGCTGAGTTTTGAACTGCCAGGCAGGAGACCTAGAGGAAGACCAAAGAGGAGGTTTATGGATGTAATGAGGGAAGACATGAAGATAGTTGGTGTGAGTGAAGAGGATTCAAAGGACAGGGCTAGATGGAGGAAATTGATTCGCTGTGGCGACCCCTGAAGGGAAAAGCCGAAAGGAAAAGAAGATTTCTATCTACAAAAACAATAAATGTGAAATTCACTGTTTTACATCACATGAAGGACAAATGCTCAGACATGAGAATTATTGTAGTTGAACAAAAAGTTAAAAATATGCAATTTGTGTATTTATTTACTTGTATTTTACATCCTGCTAACAAGTGAACTTCAGTGGTTTCAGATACTGAAAATATCAGTTTTATATCAGTCTCCCATTCCTTTTTAAATGTTGGGTACCAAACCTAACCCTTTTCATTGCATGACTCAGCTACAGTGCTTTAAATGAAAGCAAAATTTGGCTGCCTAATTCTCCTGTTAACCAGTATCCTGTCATTTTTACATTTACATGGTTATTCTGTAGACGTTCAGTGACATCATACCAGTTTATACAGCCAGTGACAGTCATACTTCAGTTTTCCCAGCATCAATATCCTTACTGTCATCAACAGTTAACCCTTTACAACACTGACATTTTTTTGTAGTGCTGAAAAATCACATCACTTCAGGATGTAAGCAAGAAGTCTGATCAAAAGTCAAAATGATCAGTTTTCTACGCTGGTGATATGGAAAGGGAGGACCGAAAGATGGAGGTCATTGGTTGTCAATCAAATTGCATTACAGGGAGATTTACCTATTTTAGGACCAAGACAGACAATATCCATGACCTTGCTGAATATATTTTGTAAGTTTTCTAACCCATTGACTCAGCATTTAAGTACAATACAAAAAGTGGTCTAATATTTAAGAATCTACCCTTCAGAAGACTCAGCTAAAAATTACAGTATGTGTTCATTCACCCGGAAGCATAGTTAACTTTAATCCAACCATTCTGACATTACCTTTTGTGCAACTCATCTCAGAGAGAAGAGTTGTACGTTCTAGTACACAAGTAATCAGTGTCCTTATTCAAATTTTAGATGCATTTGATTTGTATTATATCCCACGGATCTTTACACATTTCAGGGTTGTTTCAGTCCCTCACTGAAAAAAACAAAACAAAACAAACCCTGCTCCAACCCCCACCATGTCAAGGTTAATTCTTGTGCAAAAAATTAATAAAATAAATGCAAAACACATGAACGTTTAATTTATCAAGCCACAATTTTATTTCCATCTCGGGTATAAATCGTATAAACGAGCTTAAATCAGCAACTCATCTCAGCCCTGCGGTGTCAGGGTCCCACCATTACATCGTCAACTCCTGCAAAGTGGAAAACAGAAAAAAAATAGTTCATTATACTGCTGATCACCAAGGAATTCTTTATGCAGTATCATCCACACACACCAGGGTGAAAAAGTTTAAATAATTAAAAACCAATGAAGAATCTTACCATGATAGCGTTGACAATGTCGTTGTTGTTGTTTTTCAGGGCGCGTACCGCCTTCGCCCGCGACACGTTGGCTTGTGACATGACGAGTTCAATGTCCTTGACCTCAACCCCCGTCTCATCAACCTGTCACAATTTGGGAATCGTGTCATGTTTACACGACAGTATCAATAAAAAGTGATGTGTCCGTATCAAAACCGCTTACCTCCTCTTCTTCGCTCTCCTCCTGTACTGTTGGCGTCTGTGTGTTTTCCTGGATGTTTGATACAGCTTCACCCTGGACCTTGAACTTCTCTGCGGCCGCCAGCTGGGCTTGCTGGGAAAGATCTTCGATCTGGACAGCAGAGAGGGTAAAACGGGAATGAAAGCATTGTCAATACCTAGCATTCATTTTTCAATCAGGTATTTCCTGTTTAATAAAAAGGCTTATCAGATTTCCTCGTACGACTGACGGACACACACCTTAGCCTCCCCGAAGACGATGTATGTGTCTGAGGCGGGGCTCTTGTACACATCTGGTTTGGTGATGACGAACAAGATGTTTTTGGACTTCCGAATTGTGACTCTAGTGACCCCTGTGACCTGTCTTAGACCAAGCTTCGACATGGCCTGTAAGAAATATTCATTTTAAACCTGGTCAATTTTCACCATTACAAAACAAGCAAAAGTGCCGGTTCGATTGATTGCACATGTAAGGTATTACCTTTCGTGCCTTCTTTTCACTACGGCTCTGTTTTGCTTTGCTGACAGGTTCTTCATCTATTTCTGCAGCTGCTGCGAGCTGTAAGAGATTGAAAGTAAACAGACAGAAAATTAATCCACATTTTATCTCTGCTTGTAAATGTGTGCAGTGGAATAAGAACAGCTTCCGTATGAAGTGATACAACATTTATATGCTAATCTTCAACACTCTTCTCAGGACAGAAAGGGTGGCTTCAGTAGACTCAGAAGAACGAAAGTCACTGTGTTCAATCATCATAAAAGAGTGTTGGACGAACAATATTTTCCATGTTAAATGTGCTTCTGCACAGTTAGTTACAAGTGAGCAACGCCGAACACTCACCTGAGCTTGCTGTGTGTGTATCTGTGCAGAAACCTGTTCCTCCAGTTCAGGGACGGAGTCATCGCTCTCCGACTCTGTACCGGATCCTACAAAAATGAGACGGTCACAAGTTTTACTTATCTGCAAGTTTTATGCGATAATCTTCTGCTTCAACTCTGAGGAAGGGAAACATTCAAGTTAACAGTAATTCAAAATATAAAATGTTTCAGGGGACTACACCAACCTTAAATTTACCAGACTGACTAAATTAAAAACAATTATATATGTACGGCACAAACAGAACTGCACAAAGTGGCTGAAATTATGCAACAACAGAACTAACTGGAACGTCCACCGCATCCATTACGTAGCATGATGATAAAGTTTAAATAATGTATTTCACAACCTTGGTTTCTCGAAGAATTTGCGCCGTTTCCAGAAAACAGTGACAGTTGGAAAAATTACAACTGAAAAGGAGAAAGAATGAAATACCCTTGTCGTTCTTCATCACAGGCTCCACTTTGGCAGGGGTTTTAGAAGGTGTGGGGGCAGATTTGGGAGCTGAGACATTCTCAGAAGGACTCGAACCGATTAGCTCAACCTCAGGTTTGACGGGGGCAGGTTTCGCGACTGCCTCAGCAAATGTGAGTTTACGGGGAGCAGTGTCAGGAACTGCTGGCTCGACTGGAGCAACTTTGAAAGGAGCAGATGAAGACTCAGCTGTTGGTTTAGCAACCTCAGCCGGTGCCATCTTGACCTCAACAGGGGCAGATTTAGCTTCAGCAACTGCTTTAGAGGCCTGAACAGGAACTTCTTTGGTCTCAGGAACAGGCTTAGGGGCCTGGACAGGAGCCTGCTTGGCCTCAACAGGCGGCTTGGGGGCCTGCTTGGCCTCAACAGGCGGCTTGGGGGCCTGCTTGGCCTCAACAGGCGGCTTGGGGGCCTGCTTGGCCTCAACAGGCGGCTTGGGGGCCTGCTTGGCCTCAACAGGCGGCTTGGGGGCCTGCTTGGCCTCAACAGGCGGCTTGGGGGCCTGCTTGGCCTCAACAGGCGGCTTGGGGGCCTGCTTGGCCTCAACAGGCGGCTTGGGGGCCTGCTTGGCCTCAACAGGCAGCTTGGGGGCCTGCTTGGCCTCAACAGGCAGCTTGGGGGCCTGCTTGGCCTCAACAGGCGGCTTGGGGGCCTGCTTGGCCTCAACAGCCGGCTTGGGGGCCTGCTTGGCCTCAACAGCCGGCTTGGGGGCCTGCTTGGCCTCAACAGCCGGCTTGGGGGCCTGCTTGGCCTCAACAGCCGGCTTGGGGGCCTGCTTGGCCTCAACAGCCGGCTTGGGGGCCTGCTTGGCCTCAACAGCCGGCTTGGGGGCCTGCTTGGCCTCAACAGCCGGCTTGGCCTCAACAGCCGGCTTGGGGGCCAGCTTGGCCTCAACAGCCGGCTTGGGGGCCTGCTTGGCCTCAACAGCCGGCTTGGGGGCCTGCTTGGCCTCAACAGCCGGCTTGGGGGCCTGCTTGGCCTCAACAGCCGGCTTGGGGGCCAGCTTGGCCTCAACAGCCGGCTTGGGGGCCAGCTTGGCCTCAACAGCCGGCTTGGGGGCCTGCTTGGCCTCAACAGCCGGCTTGGGGGCCTGCTTGGCCTCAACAGCCGGCTTAGGGGCCTGCTTGGCCTCAACAGCAGGCTTAGGGGCCTGCTTGGCCTCAACAGCCGGCTTAGGGGCCTGTTTGGCCTCAACAACTGCCTTAGGTGCCTGAACAGGAGCCTGCTTGGTTTCTGCAGCTGGTTTAGGGGTCTCCACAGGAGTCTGTTTGGCCTTAACAGCTGGCTTAGGGGCCTGTTTGGCCTCAACAGTTGGCTTAGGGGCCTGAGCAGGAGTGTGCTTGGCCTCAGCAGCAGTTTTAGGGGACTGGACGGGAGTCTGCTTGGCCTCAGCAGCGGGTTTAGGGGCCTGGACGGGAGTGTGCTTGGCCTCGACAACTGGCATAGAAACCTTCACAGGGATCTCTTTGGCTTCAGTTACAGGTTTAGGGGCCTCTGCAGATGGTTTTGGGGCCACAACAGGCTGCTTGGCCACAGCAGTTGGCTTAAGTGTATCTGTAACCGGCTTAGTGGCCTCAACAGCAGACAACTTGGCTTGAGCAACTGGCTTAGTGGCCTGAACAGGAATGGACTGAGGCTCAGAAGCTGGTTTGGCAGCCTCAACAGGAGGTTTGGCCACTACAGCTAGCTTCTGGGCTTCGACAGGAGCTGGTTTAGAAGCTTGAACAACGGCTGAGGACGATTCTACTTTGATTGCTGCTCGAGCAGGAACAGACTTGGGCTCAGTTTCATTCTTGGGTTTTGGTGCTACCTTAATAATCTCAGGAGGTGCAATATGACAACTCTGAAGACTTGGCTCAAATGCAGGTTTACGAGGAGATGTACCAAGTTTTCCACCCTCTTTCTCAACAGGGGGTAATACAGGTACTTTAATTGGCTTCTCTGGAGCGATAAGTGGAGGGAGGTCATCATCATCAGTGTGAGGAACAGCTTTTGCTGATGTCTTAAATTGAAACGATCTGGGGGGGCTAGAGGCAATAGTACCTGAAAAGGAGACCGGAGCGGCCACAGCTGGTTTGGGGCTAACTTTAAAAGCAGCTGGGGGTGCGACAGGCTTTGGAGTAGCCAGGGTGGGTAAGTTTGCCTCAACTGGGGCAGGTTTAGTTTCAACTCGAGTTGGCTCCGGGTTAGTCTCCACTGTTTTTTCACTTGTTACTTTGACCTTGCCCTCCACAGGGGTGGGGGCAGGCACAAATGCCTCAGTTTTTTTGGTTTTCCCTTGCTTGCCAGCCTTGACAATTTTGGGTGCAACACGGTTTGCTTGGTTAGAAGAAGAGCTGCCAGGTGTGGAAGCTAAAGGAGACGGTACAGGTGACAGGGGGGTAGAGGAAGTAGATTTTGGTGAGGTAGGGGAGGATGAGGAGGCAGACATGGAGGATCGTTTTCTTCTGCCGGGGACAGCCTTGGGGGCTGAGGGACCCTGTGCAATCTTGGGATCTTTGCCTTTGGGCTTTGGAGGGCCAGAACCTTCCTGATGTTGCTGAGAGGAAGCTGGGGCAGGAGGTGCAGCTGAATAGAAAAAGTGTCTTTCAATTTTTGGATGGGAGAGGGGTAGACTTGCGCATGCATGTTAAACGAACGAAAACCAAAACGCAAACTTCTTGCTTTGGGTTAGGAAAAGGACACGCAATCACCCAAACTGAGTTGATGCAAACTGCCACTCATCTACACAACACGCAGCTACTACACTACTTCCACACCAAAAAATGCATTCTGTGTTTTGTGAAGATACACTTAACAAAACAATGTTTTCAATGCTGCACTCTAATAAGGCAAATGAACATTTCTGCTAGTCAACTACTTATGGTGGTGCTTTGTGATGGAGCTGTCTGCTACCTGGCTAAACCTGTTAGCTTAGTAGTCACCGATATTGAAGTAAAAATAAATATTACAGAAGTACAAACTCAAACTAAAAAAAAAAGATAAAAAGATGGCACAAGAACTCACAGAATAAGGTTTGTTGCGTTGAATTTGTGTGTAAATGTATAAGAACAATATCAATCGTATTGAAAGTAACGAAGGACAAAGTGGGGAGCACCTTTTCAGAGGATGAACCAACCTGCCAAGGGGCGCGTCGAAATAGTTCTGGCTTCGTGTTTACAGGCCCCGTGTGACTGAACCGCCTTTGAGCGAGACACGAATGGTTTGTCCTTGTCATGGTTTCCATTCTCAATAAATGCGTCAACATCAGACACTACATCTTGAGATGCATACAGGCTCCTCTCTCCTGAGTCTTCTTGTGTGGTCTCTGAGGAATCACGCATCTTCTCATCTTCCCTTCTCATCACAGACCTTTCTGAAGCAGGTGGATTTGCATCACTTGGGCATTCCATTGCAGTTTTTGGGGAACTGGATGTTTTCTCATTACCGTTGACACCAATGTCTAGAGAAGCAGATGGTTTTGGATCAACAAGCAACACTTCATCTTCTGCCGCGTCCAGGCTCCCCTCTCCTGGGTCTTCTTGTGTGGTCTCTGAGGAATCAAGCATCTTTTCATCTTCACTGCTGACAGAGATGGTCGGAGCAGATGAATCAGCATCACTTGGGCCTTCCATTGCAGTTTTTGAGGAATCAGATGTTTTATCATCTTTACCTCTGAAACACATGTCTGTGGAAGCAGGTGGTTTTGGATCAGCAGACACTTTATCTTGAGCTGCATTCTGGGTCACTTCCCTCAGGTCTTCCACTGCAGGTTTTGGAGAATCATCTGTTTTTGTATCTTCACTCTTTACGTCAATGTCAACAGACGCTTGTGGTTTTGGATCACCAAGCAACACTTTGTCTTCTGCTGCTTCGAGGCTCATTTCTCCTGGGTCTTCTTGTGTAGTTTCTGAGGAATCAAGCATCTTCTCATCTTTACTGCTGACAGAGATTTTGGGAGCAGGTGCATCAGCATCACTTAAGCCTTCCACTGTAGTTTCTGAGGAATCAGATGTTTTGTCATCTTTAGCATTGACACAAATGTTTAAAGAAGCAGGTGGTTTTGGATCACCAGACACTTCATCTTCTGCTGCGTCCAGGCTCCCCTCTCCTGGGTCTTCTTGTGTGGTCTCTGAGGAATCAAGCATGTTTTCATCTTCACTGCTGACAGAGATGGTCGGAGCAGATGAATCAGCATCACTTGGGCCTTCCATTGCAGTTTTTGAGGAATCAGATGTTTTCTTATCTTCACCCTTGACAAACATTTCTACAGAAGCTTGTGGTTCTGGATAACCAGACACTTCATCTTGAGCTGCATTCAGGGTCACTTTCCTCAGGTCTTCCACTGCAGGTTTTAGAGAATCATCTGTTTTTGTATCTTCACTCTTTACGACCATGTCTACAGAAGCTTGTGGTTTTGGATCACCAACCGACACTTCATCTTGAGCTGCATCCAGATTAGTATCTTTTGGGTCTTCTAGTGTGGTCTCTGGAGAATCAAGAGTCATCTCATTTTCACTGCTGATACAGATTTCGGGAGCAGGTGGTTCTGCATCACTCGCCAGTACTTTGTCTTCTTGGGCTCTCAAGGTCACATGCCCTAGATCTTCCACTGCAATTTTTGGGTAATCGGATGTCTTCACATCTTCACTATTGACAAAGATGTCTTTGTAAGGAGGTGGTTGTGGATCTCCAAGAATGTTTTCAGCAACCGCTCCAGGTTTATATTCAGAGGATATTGCTTCAGCCAAAGCCTTTTCAACCTCCTTGCTGTCCAATTCTTCAGTGGCACCAGCTGACTCCTGACTTTGGACATCTTTATTTGGCATGTCATCTGCTGGAGGCTCTTCTGCTGATGCAACCACAGTCACGGCACTGGGTGTAGACTCTTCAGGAACTGGCATATCAGTTGATTCACCTGTTGGGTCAGACACTGCTTCTTGTTGACACACAGGTGTGGACTCTAACCCAGTATTTTCAGAATGCTTCGTCCTTTCTTGAGGCACAGCAACATCTTTTGGTTCCTCACTTTTAGCTTGAAGAATACCCACTTCTTGAGAACCTCTACCCTCAACAGGAACAGGAGTATCTGGAGGATTCTCTAGAGGAATTTCCTTGCTCACTGCTGGCTCCAGGGTCCCGGGAGGAGCAGTGGCATTCAATACTTCTGCAGCTGATGAGGGAAAGCACCAGGAGTGCAGAGGGAGGGGCAATTGCAATTTGAAGAGCATATCGAATATACATTCAAGTGAAAATTGTGCTCCACACCAGAATATAAGCGATGACTTGGTGAAACGTTTAGTGATGCCCATGGGCCAAATACACAATGAACCAAAAGTCAAGACCCCAGTGACCCAAACTCCATGCAGTGGATACGTGTTAGGAAATGAAGGACTTCATCTAAAGAACTTTTTAAAACAGCCAATAAACTTCATAACAAAACCAGAATTGATTCAACTGTGCAATATTTTACTTTGTTGAGTCAGTGTCTGTGAGGATTAAACTTCCAAATTGTCAAGTGAGAAAATAAGTTTAGAATTAGTGCCCACAACTTTCACAAAAAGTGTAATTTTTTTAGCATCCTCCACGGCTACATAATGTGGACTATGTTATGAGCTGCCGGCGAAGCATTCTCCCATGTGCAATTAACTTCCAGACAGACTGTACATAAACCACATTTAAACGTCACAGCTCAACATTTAATCTGCAGATCTTTTTTAAAGTCATTCCAGTTTGCAAACACACTGACCGTTTTTCCAGCAGATAAAGAACGTGAACTCACCAATGCAATCAAAATGGATTAATAATAATTATACATGAAATCTTCTACTATAAACTGCCCTATTCAGTCAAAACAAATGACCACATTTACAGGATACATTTTGAAGAGGAGAAATATATTAAATTAAATGAGCACAAGTTTAGCATAAAAATCCTTGCCTCATCCCTAAACATGCAGATCAAACCATTTTAAGATTTCTCGTAGAAAACACAGAGGTGCTAAGAAGATCCTCAAAACTGGGTAAAAAAATGAAGGAGCAATACACAAACTCTACTGTGAGTACACTAATGGAAACACAATCGACATTGGACACATAAAAAATATCTTCCTTTACCACTTAAACTTTTTGGTCAAAAGCACCATGAATATTATGCCAGCTTGCTTCCATAAGTTGTCAGCTTATAATATTGAGGAAAGTCTAATATTGAAACCACTAAACAGAGTTTACGGGTATCAAATACATACATGTTGCGTTTAGGTGAAAGGGTACTCATAACATAGAGCTGTACTGAGGTCTGATAATGTTTATGAGCAGGTCAACTATCTGGCCTTTCAAACCCTTTTCAGTGCTCGGGGGAAAACGTCACACTCATGCATTGTGCTCTGAATCCAGTTATCACCACACACCCCTGTGAGTCTGTGTAAGTACAAAGAGGGGTCCTGGATCTCCTATCAAGCCAAAACCTAACGGAGTAAACTCAGTGAAACTTTCCCGACACATGGCTAGCAGAAGTCAAATGAATAACACCTGTTATGTCAATCCAGCGCTCAGCCAGCTGACAAAATACTCAGCCAAATGACCACCTAGTCATGTGTAGTTTTACGTCTTTCCCATTTTTCACCGTCCTTCCATAACCCTTTGTTTAGTGCTTCCAAAACTGAGTTCCAGGACCCCGTCGTCTAATCTGCAGTGGTGCATGCAGAGTTCTCATGAATACGAACCAGTCTCCACTTGTGGCTGCTGCATCTCCTCGGTGACTGGGACAGTTTCTGTGGCTTCACCAGGCATGTTTGCTAAAACAGAAACATGACAGCAAGAAAGTTCATTAGTACAAATCCATTATAACATCTAAAACCTGATGTGTCACGCTTTTAAAAACCAGTTAACTTGTGGAGAACCGAATGAACGGAACAGGTGACGACGCCCGTACAACAAGTTAAGTTTTCTCTATTAGCATTGACAAAGGTCAACTCTTGAGGTCAGTTTTAACAACATGACCACATAGTTGTCATACAAACACTGGTGGTACAACTGCTACGTTAGCATGGAGAGTTTATTACCTCCAATTACACTTACTTATAAGTTAACACAGCGTAATAACCATTGTAACAAGTTGTAAGTAGTAAATCCAGTTTAATAATTCAGTAGACAAGTGATCCGTGCGGTCCACAGCTAGTTAACACTAGAGTAAGCAGTGGTAAAGGGCTAAACAGGTGACCGGACCCCCATGCTGTAACTTGTGGGAAACGACATGCTAACATTAGCTTCTACAAGTTCGTTCCTTCAGCCTCAACTAGAGGAATCTGACGATAAAAAGTTAAACTCAGCAGTCAAATCTCCTCAAGTTGAGAGACATTTTTATAGTCTGGTCAGTCGTCACCCGTCACGCAGCTCCCTGCGGCCCTGACGGGCTGCTAATGGTTCATGTTCGCCCATTTTGCGCCGGTAACCGGTGGTGGAACCGGACATTTATCACGAATCACAAGCCGGAAAGAAGCGTAATAGCGACACAAGTGTGGTGAACGGTGTTAAATTAAAAATATGAAACCACTGCTACGAACCACCGTACCTGAAAACAGATGGATGATATTAGATTATGATGAGACACCTACCTATTCTGGACGCTATATCCAAGATGGCTGTAAGAGAGACTTTCTCGCTCCTGTTTTGACGTAATATCCTGTTTAGAAGAGGGACGTAACTTCCGGGTTATTTAAAGACACAGTGCGTCATTTTACAAACGAGAGGCCATAGTCGTGTATTTCTTCATGCTGTATAACAACATTTTACTCTGACTCTTGACTACAAATTTAATATCATTACTAAATTTTTTGGTCCTTTATTGACATTTTATATTTGACGATGTTAAAACGTGACATCTAGACGAATTGATTCAGATTGTGATTGATTCAGCCATCCAGCATGGTTAGTTAAAACTGAACTACCACAATGAGGTACTATACAGCAATGTTGTGTATATTGATGTTTTATATATTATTTCACATTATTTTAATTGTTTACCTGATTTTATTTCCATTTTTAACTTATTTTATTAGATTTTTATTTGATATTTAATTTATTTGCATTATGTTGTGTTTTTTTATTTATTGACTGTGCAACACTTTTGAAACATTGTTTACCTAAATTGCGCTATAGAACAAAGATTGAATATATGTAATGAGAGTCTCAGTATTACACAAGTTTTTTGTAAAAGTATGTCATTTACTTTTGATACATCTTTGTCATACATAACATTTTGGATGTAGGACTTATATTCATATTAAAATCTTATAGCTACTTTTCCTTGCAGTTCTGGATCAGTCAGTATATCCACAACTGTATTAACTTTACATTTCCTCTCAAATTGACATAAATGACAAATGTAAACAAAGATTTAGAACCATGACAAATTATTAATAACTTCTAAATCAATATTTGGTATGCAAAAGAAGCAGTGCTTCTACTCTGAACATCTATTGCATGACCTTTTCAACAATTTAACGGAAATAAATGTCATGGGTGTTATGCTGTGTAAAGATTAAATAAAAATGAAGTAATCAAAAGACACATTAAACTACTTCTGCCAAAGTAGAAACAGCAATAAAGCAAACAAAAATAAATGCTTGTAAAAAAGCATAAAAAAATTTTGAAAAACATTTTCAAAGACCTGAAATACAAAAAAATTATTTTCACATGGCTGTACAAAAAATACATAGAAAAAAAAGACAAGAAGACATTGCAGTGGCAAAATTCTACAAAACATATTTAGACTTTTTTGTGAGAATGCATGACCTTGTTAATTCTCATGAGGATATAAAGATACAGATTTATGGGAATTTAGCAGAATAATTTCCAGTATTCCATCAGAACACATGCATATTAACAATAGGGATCTATTATCTGTGCATCTTCTGTATCACTTTCAATTTGTTGATCCACGTCAGAAATCTTTCTGAAGATCTGAAAAGAAATGGAATAAAAGAAAATTGATATTATAAAAAAAGATATTTATTTATTTATCCAACAATTTCACAAAATAGAAAATGGAGCTTACCACTCTTTCTGAGAAGATCTCCTTTCCATGAGCGAGACATGTGATCCAGAAATTGGTCAAAGAATTTCACATACTTGGCCAGGCTTGTTCTCTTGTAATCTGTAAATAAAATGTTTCAATGGGCTGAACAAATGTAGAATAAAACACTGGTCCTCGTTGAGGGCTTAATATCTCATTATGTCAACACAAATCATTCTGTTACCAATTATGATTAGAAAAATGCATGTAAGACTTCAGTGAAACCCAACAAATCTGATCCATACCTGACATAGGCTTAAACCCATTTTCACAAGGATAATTATGAAATACAGAATTCCCCAATAAAGGTGCACTTTGTTAAAGGGAGACAGTTAGAAAGACATTATTTACTTTTTTCTTAAGTGCTATTCTTATTAATTGCATACCAGAGAAGATCAATATTGAAATGAAAAATGAAATGCTTCTTTCCCAAAATAACAAAAATGTCCATTAAATGTACACATTAAATTGTCCTGGTCCTGTACTGCATTGTGAAACAATACCGAGTAGTTTTTTTTTAGTTATGCTCTGGAAACCTTCAGCTGAGACAACTCACAATAACAGAATGAGCAGAAATCACTGAAAACATGAAAAGGAAGGCTCTAGCTTCGGGTAGTAACAGATTCAGCACGGCACTTTAAACTAGGACAGACACATCCTTACTCCTTGTGTTGTGTTGACCTACTTAGACCTGTCAGATGAAACAAGGTCGTGTTTGTGATGCATTCAGCTTGGAATTCTGAATCTCACCTCTGATCTTCCGTCTTTCTGCTGCATCCTTCTCATTTTCCTTTTCCTTGATGTCGTCTGACTTCCCTCCCTCTTCACCTTTCCTTGGTCGATCCAGTTCTTCACAGACGAGACTGAGAACAAGGATTCATAGTATCAGCTCTGAAGCGTCACATCCGACACACAGCAGAGAATCACACAATCAAAAATCACTTACCTGATTGTGGGCACAGCAAACGGATCAAACTGTTCTAATTCTTCCAGGTCAATGGGGACAGAAATGCGCCCTGGCCAGAGGAAAACAAAGATGTGTGGCAGTGAGACTCCATCAGCGGTGCCACTGATGTGTGACTGTGACTCAGTCTGTTCTCACCTGTTTTGGGATGGACACTGAAGGGGCTCTTTAGCAAGTGGTTCACTCCTTTGCTGACGTTCACGTCGAGCCGAGGGTAACAATACTGCAGCATTATTTCTTTCTCAAAGTGTTGTCCCTTTTTGGCAGTAATCTGGAAAAACACAAGTTGGATCGCTTCTTTTTATTGTTGTGACTTTTACCTATTAACCCTCAGAAAAGATACAACCAATGTTAACGCTTTGGCAGGCCGATTAAGAGTCTGGATATTCAAAAATCACCGGTCTAAAGATGTTTATTGGGTCTAAAACTTTAGAACTTGATCTGAATTCTTTTGCTGTAGCGTCTGATATCAATAAAAGGTTTAACAATATTAATTTATAATGCTACTAGACTTACGTACTTGTTTCCTAGCGGCGTGGTCCTGGATCAATTTCCAGCGGTTTTCAGGTTTCCTCTCATTCTGGAAGTCCTGCAACAACTCCTTCTTTACATGTAAGCTTTGATTTAAGGTCAATTATTCTCGTTATATCCCATTTGGTTTCCTCATGGAACACATTTTTTATACAACTTGAAAATAACCTACATATTGTGAAAAGGATATCTTCCGGCACGAGTGACAGCACTTTTTCCACTGATTCCTTGCAGCCGAGGATGTCCTGGTCCTGTACTGCATACCGAGGAAAGTACTGCTCCACCACTGTTAAAGACTCTCTGTTGAGAAAATAGATTTGGATCCTTCATCGGCTGTGGAAAGAACAAAATGACTCAAACTAAACCATCTAGAGAATCAAACTGACCCTCACCTGATAAAAGGATGGATTGGATCGGTCAGCATCACTTTCTTAATCGTCTCCTCGCCTCCCTGTGAAATGGAAGCGAACATCTTACTGATTTACACACTGCAGCTCCAACTAAGGGAACACTTCATATTACTTTTAGAGCTCTTCTATCACATTTGAGATAGAACTATCAACTTGTTTGTAAGGGGTCAGAATTTCATGCCACTCAATGTCCTCAATCATCTACCAAATGCTAAAATGCCATTACCTTAATCAGGCTGAGATATTCTGCGACTGCAGAGCGTGCTGCTACAGACAGCTTCCTGGCAGATTCATCACACACCCAGCAATGCACACCTCTTCTGCCTGAGTACACCCACAGCAGGTGCTGGAAACCAAAGTCCTCTGGAATGTCAGACACATAAAAAAAAAAAAAAGTGTTTTATGCCTCGTATGTCAGCAATGTAGTCTATCACGAGTGGATGTCTGAATGAAAATCAAAGATTAAACCTCGAAGGGCTCGATCCAGGATGCGAATGGCGATGGTCATCAGGGTCCAGCACTTGGGGCAAATGTCTGCAGCGCTGAAAACAGTTTGATGCAATCATAGCAGGCTTTTAAGGGTCATCTGTACATGCTGGATTACTTTATCTTGCAGAGTAAGGAGGCAGTCGGTATGAGCCATGCAACCAAATTACCTGCAACAGCTTCTGACGTCATCATAATCCGTCATATCAATATCAAACACCAGCTCCTTCTCCAGGGCCTGGAAGCTTCCTGACTTCACGGTGTTGTGCTGGCTGGGCTGTGGGTGACAGGCAGAGATCGATCATCCTCATGTTCGGCGGTGATCGCGGGAAAATACAGCCGAGCGTAAGCGCGTCTCACCCGGTGGCTGTACACCGCTCCTACGTCGATCTTGTAGGGGTTCATCTTCTGCATTTCCTTCTCCAGTTCGTTCTGTGTGCTGAACGACTGGTAGCGGACGTAGATGTCATCTTTGAGCGTGAAGGAGAATTCCCGATACTGGAAGTAGTTCTTCTGGACTGGAGAACATAACATGAAAACATGAAGACCGGAACTAGCATCGCTGCTAACATGTCCAGTCAGGACTCACCTCCACCGTAGCTCAGCCAGCGGTAATACTGGGAGAACGGGAACAGCCGCCGGTAGTACAGCGGCAATAAGTCCGGCAAACAGGCCGAGTCATAATCGGAAGATGGCATGACTTTATAGAGCAGCAGCAGGTCCTGATCGATCTTCAGTTATCACCAATACAGCTCCGCTGGGAGCTGACGGCTCTCTTGTTTCGCTCCAGCAGTCGCGCGGGAAAACTTAAGAAAAAGCGAACCAATCAGAAGCGGTTTAGACTGTTACGTCACTTCAATCCGGAAATATGCTCGTTTTTAGCTTTTAACTTCTCTGTCAGCTCAGCCAGCAATTTATAAATAAGTCATATGAGAAGTATTTAGATTAATGTTGCAACAAACGTCAGTGACTTTCTTCAAAGCTTCACTAAGCCTGATAATAGCTAGGTGACGCAAAAGGCGGTACGACTAACGCGGCGGAAGTGTCGCCAGGAGAAGAGAGGATCATGGGACTTGTAGTCGAGAGACTTGACTAGTACATTTCAATACTGAACATTAGATTTGTGTTGTAAATGCTCAGATCATATTTACTCTAAATTTAAGTTTGAACATCAATAGTGGAAAGGATTTGAGCGTTAACATTTTTAAGTTAAAATGTGTCAGGATGGCCGAGCGGTCCACGGCGCTGCGGTCAGGTCGCCGTCTCCCCTGGAGGCGTGGGTTCGAATCCCTCTTGTGACAATAACCTTTTTGTGAACTTTGCCGTTTGGGATCATTCATTCATTTATTTTCTACCGCATCATCCGCCGTAGCGGGTCAATAAAGTACTATTCCCATTGACTGCAATTTCCTCGCCATACCTGTAGAGGGCACTACAGTTTAACTGAAATATCGAGGAGGTTGTCCTACTGGCCCTTTCACCTGGAGAGAGATGGTGATGTTCACCTTTGTAACAGTGTGAAACTGAAATCCTTGAGCCTGAAGTGAAACAGTGAGTACAGGTCGTTGGTGTAATAATGATATTAAAAACAAAAGCCAAGCTCACCATAGACTACTGGTGGACTGAGCTACACAGTTCAGATGTACTTACCTTATTACCTGGTTTTAGTTGATTTGCTTTATGTAAATTTGTGTATTTCATACCATTCCCTCTTCAGTCAGACTCATTTTATAAATGTTGCTCATGCAGTGTCAGGACATCTGCATTTTAAACAGCTCTGTTTGCTTTCAGAACTGAACAGCACACCAGTGTGGAAATGTTTTGCCCTTTGTTCACTCAGTCTAGAGGCAACAATGGCTGCTAAATAATGATCATGAGGCTTCACTGCTGTATTCCAGCCAGCTTCAGCCTCTTTCAGCCTAACAGGAGCTGTCGCTGAAAGGTTGAGAGCTTCAGAGCAGTGAGAGTGCTTCTCATTCATGGTGTTTCTGAAATGAATTATCCATCACTGTTTGCACTACGGCAGCAGCCTATGTTTAATAGAAATACATTACAACTGCAGTTTTTTAAAATAATTTCATTCTACATCTTTGTCACTGTGCCTTCATTTCACACGAAATGTAAATTTCACTGTGGCTGTCAAAAGATTTTGTACACAGACATTCTAAATATATTGCTGCAGCTAAAATGTATTAAACCATAACTTCCCTGTTTAACAAGCATTATGTTAAATGGTGGTATAGTGCATTCAAAAATAGAAGACATTATTTTTAGCATAAAATATATATGCACAAATAACTAAGACCTCAATATTTATGCATTCCATTTAGTCCATTTATATTTGATTGTTCTTGTCAAAATGTTAAATTGCCCTCTACTATTGGTCGTATAAGACGCTGCAATATGATGAATACCTTTGCACTCGATTAGGGTTAATTAACTAGTTTCTCTCCTTCACAGCATCACTGAACTGGCCTATATTCAAATGCAATTAATAGACAAGCGCTGCCAGAACATCCGCGCTTCATGATTGCGCTTGTGCTTATGATAATAATTGCAGTGATCTTCTGATTTACATAATGCAACAGCTCCAAACCACTTCAAAAACTCCTTGAATTATGTAAAGCATTTTGCTGCGAGCCATAGACGCCGTTGATGGAGTGTTGTCACGGGTGTTGTCTAAGAAATGGTTTGAAGTAGACTTGTAATGAACACCCTGCCTTTCTCTGCTGCTTAAATCCACATACATTTTTCCTACTTTATTCCTTCTATATTATGAAGTATTAATGCTCATCTCTAAACTGTTGTATGTGAGCTTCTCTGTGGATGAACATACATGTACAGATGAACATGCTGCAGACTTCATACATCTGTGAAGCAGGTTAGAGGTCGCAAACATGTAAGAAATACACCCAATGCCAGCTGTCAGTGGACAGGTTGGACGTGTACCTGTGATAAATCCAGTCCAGACTGCCGTCAGGTGAACCTGGCTCTGGATTTAAATTATGGCTACCAGAATGACCTAACTCACTCATTAGCATGAATCTCATTTGCTTAAGTGCGTTAGGTTTTAAGGCTAGCATTGATGCGAGCATAAATTGCAATAAAATTTGCAATTGCAATCCATTATAGTTGTTAAGATTATTTCTATCATCCATAAAACCCAACTAAAGATGACAGTTTTGTTTTTTCTAATGCATAGATATATAATGAGAAGGGGATATCAGAATAAAATCAGTGATGCATTGACATGGAATTAAAACTGTCTTTCCCGATAACCTAATTATTCATAACTAAAAACCCGAAGGGGATTTTTGTTTCTCCAAAACACGTAACATTGAAATTCCCCCTTGTCATAGAGTCTGCGTAAATAATGGTTAATTTTTAAAAGGGATGATTGAAAGAAGAGACGAAGAAATGTTTTCCTCTATGGACTGTGTCCATCGCAGATAATTTAATGTCATTTCAGACAACAAATGCTGGTTCTTGCATCGGAGGCAGCCCTTATACTCCACATCGTCACGCTCCACCTCCACTCTAAAGCGCTAAAACTCCCTGTTATATTTCAGATTGATGAAGCCATCTGTCATCTGTGCCAAGTCCTCTAAGCTGAATGGGGTGTGCTACATAAACATATGTGCCCAAACGGTTGAATGAAAAAAATGATCTAATCTTCACACGACTCATTTCCACTGGTCAGGAGAGTAAAACGAGACACAGTCGACATCAGAGAGACATTTTCAAGTCGGTTCTGAAGGTCTGGATTTAAAGTCCGTAAAATCCTTTAAGCGAAATGACATTTAGTTTCCAAGAACAGGAAGCCGTCTACGACACGAGTCAGATATCAGACATTTAACCGGAGAGATCACATTTCCCACAGACAGAGAAGAATTCCCCTTGACCTTCTGGATGATCATCGGATTCTTTGTGTTTACTGACAGGAATATTTCAACATCGTCTGACAAAACATGTTTAATTTTCTCGTCCAGAATTTTCTCGTACAGTAGAACCGTCCAGTCAGTAAAATAACAGCACGTAAAAAACCCAGAGGTCTACACCAGAGGTCTACATCAGAGGTCTACACTCAGAGGTATACACACAGAGGTCTACACCCAGACGTCTACATCAGAGGTCTACACTCAGAGGTCTGCACCAAGAGGTCCACATCAGAGGTCTACACTTAGAGATCTACAACCAGAGGTCTACACCAGAGGTCTACACCAAGAGGTCTACACCCAGAGGTCTACATCAGAGGTCTACACCCAGAGGTCTACATCAGAGGTCTACACCCAGAGGTCTACACCAGAGGTCTACACCCAGAGGTCTGCACCAAGAGGTCTACATCAGAGGTCTACATCAGAGGTCTACACTTAGAGGTCTACACCCAGAGGTCTACACACAGAGGTCTACACCCAGAGGTCTACACTTAGAGGTCTACACCCAGAGGTCTACATCAGAGGTCTACACCCAGAGGTCTACACCAGAGGTCTACACCCAGAGGTCTACACCTAGATGTCTAACCCCAGAGGTCTACACCCAGAGATATACACCAGAGGTCTACACCCAGAGGTGTAACCCCAGAGGTCTAACCCCAGTGGTCCACACCCACTGGTCTACACCCGGAGGTCTACACCCAGAGGTCTAACCCCGGAGGTCTACACTCTGAGGTCTACACCAGAGGTCTAAACCAGAGGTCTACACCCAGAGGTCTACACCCAGAGGTCTACGTCAGAGGTCTACGTCAGAGGTCTACACCCAGAGGTCTACACCCAGAGGTCTACACCCAGAGGTCTACACCAGAGGTCTACACCAGAGGTCTATACCCAGCTGAGGACGGAGGAGACACCCACGCAGGTTATTGTCCACCGTCATCAACACTCAACAGGAGGAGCCCTCGTGCACGCCCCTATCCGTCTCGTGCACGGCCTCTCAATCCCCCCCCCCCACCTCCTCCGTCTCGCGCGCTGCGCACCGCTGATTGGTTGGCGCGACCGTATAAACGTCGCAGTGCTCCGCTGCTCTGCCCGACTCTCCGGCTGGACGCCGTCAGGACCGCAGCCGGTTACCGGGAGGACCTCCAGACACTCCGTGACGTCAGTCCCACCGGTGGTCCAGCATGAAGGACAGAAGACCCGCGTGCGTCTCCCGGTGCAAACTGGTGCTGGTCGGTGACGTCCAGTGCGGGAAAACCGCGATGCTACAGGTGCTGGCGAAGGACTGCTACCCGGAGGTAGGACGCGCCTAACCGCCGCTAACGGTCGCTAACGGCCGCCAACCGCCCGCCGGGTTCTCCTGAAACGTGATAGGAACCAGTTGTCAGATCAAAGAAACGTTCTTCCTCTACGGGGACTTTTTCTTATATATTCCTAAAGGCATCATCAGTCAAAGGAGATTTGATTACGTATTTTTTTTATTTTTTTTTTATAGGGTTTATATTTTCATAAAAGGCTGGATAAAAATACATTTTTTGCGTCATTGTGAGATTTTTCAGCTGCAGGCACTTTAAAATGATTTTAGGTTAAAGTTAATGGTGTCATTTCTACTGCTGGTTCTAGTGGTGTATAAATGAGTGTTTCTGTTGAATCTGTTTGGTGTCCGGACCTTTTTAAATCTTTCTCCTCACTGTTTCCTCCAGACTTACGTCCCCACCGTGTTTGAGAACTACACCGCCTGCCTGGAGCTTGAAGACCAGCGAGTGGAGCTCAGTCTGTGGGACACCTCAGGTGATGAAGCGTCTTCATTCTCAACCCGTTCACACACAGAGGTTAGAGGATCTGATCTCCAGTCGTCCTGGAGTCAGTCCACACAGATGAGGTTTGATCCTGTCAACAGCTGTTGTTCCTCCCAGGGTTGCTTTTGGCCTAAAGTCCACAGTTTTGTGTGAAAAATAAAGTTAGAATAAGAAAATCTATTAATTTTTAAAATAAATACCCCAAAATCAAAATATATCATAACTCCATAGTAGAAATAAAAAGACTGGTTGATTAATATGCGTTGCTGATCGACCGAAATCTGTTGTAAACTGCACTATGAATAAAATAAATTAAAAGTTTTATTCTTTCCCTGTTGTTTAATTAAAGATATATTGGAAGGTCTCACCAGTAACTGTGGGGAGCTGAGTAGAATAAAATTCAAAGACAAAACATTAATAATCTGAATCATAATGGAAAAGGAAAGTAGTGAATAGTGTTTGTGTTCTTTAATCCCTAATCTCTAATTTTACTGTTCCTGAGAACAGGAGCTGGAGGGAAACGGGATCAATAACAAGTCATCCTCTTCCTATTGATATTTCATAACAGGGATGGCGGGGGCGTTTTGCCCAGAGGGTTTGGGGCGTGGGGGTTGTTTCACTGGGGAGGGGGTTGATGCCTCCTCCATCCAGGTGGTGGAGTCTGGCTGTGTGTGTGTGTGTGTGTGTGTGTGTGTGTGTGTGTGTGTGTGTGTTTGTGTGTGTGTGTTTATAGCATACAGTCACCAGCGTCCGATACTGATGGAAAGATATGCGTGACCCCCCCACTGCCGCATGGTGTGTTGCCTAAAAGGTCTTATGTAACTGGAACCAGTGCTGAACTGATGTGTGTGTGTGTGTGTGTGTGTGTGTGTGTGTGTGTGTGTGTTTATCTCCCACGGAGGTAGAACTATCTGGACGGTCACTCGTTCCAGAGGAAACGTTGCATAACATATTTTTACATCTGCAGCACCAACAGCAGACAGTTCACGTCCCGTGTGACGCTTCTGTCTTTATTATCTGTATTTATACCCTCCATTGTAGTCAAGTTATTTTTTATAAAAATATAAATAAAATCTCTCAATGATTCCAATAATTTTTTGCGAGGAAACGTTTAATTTTTTTCCAACCAAGAGTCTGAAAACTGAATTTATTCAACGTGAAATCACAAGAATGTCAGTTTATATTTATGGAAATGAATTCAGAACATTTAATCTGTTGTTAAATTGAATTTTCCTGCCGTCAGCTGATGGAGGACCGGCGTCTCATTGGTCCAGCCGTTATAATGTGTGATGATGCTGTGGTGTAAACACGACGGATGTGAAGGCTCCACTTGTTCAGACCAGACAGCCCCGTTTGTGTGTGTGTGTGTGTGTGTCTGTTCAGGCGGTGTGTGTGGGAACGGTTGTGTCCTCTTCAGACCTCTCTGCCTCCTCTTCCTCGGAGCCTTACATCAGCCTGTGGTGATGCTGCGAGAGCTTTAGATTCAACACGTTACTGATAGCTGGTGGTTGTGTAAGCTGTCCTACATTAAAACACTGAGCAATAGACATTAAAATATTAAAATAAAGGAATGAGACCAGAATATATGTGAAAAAGTCAAATATTAATTCTACTCTAGTTAAATTATGCATTTTTGTTAATTATTAAGTTAGTGCATTTTTATTATACTTATTTTACAATTCTTTTTAATAGCAATCAATTTGTTTTTTAATCTAGAAAGCACATCTGACAACATGATTTGTCACTGTGACGGTAAAATGCTGCACTTTATGGCACACATACAATATATATGCTAATATGGGGTGTGTAATATGCTTGTGGACCTCATCAGCGCCCTCTGCTGTTTATGGACTTTCTGCTTTGTTTCACACAGATGATTTATGGGTAACAGACTTTTATTGGTTCTTGTTCAGAGCTGGGGAAAGAAAACATTTTGATTAAGAGCTTCTCATGCAAGAAAAGTCGTCCGTGTGACCTTTGACCTCGGAATACATTTTTTTGTAATCCCATGTATTATCATTTAGAAAATAACGTAGACAAAAAAAAACAAAATGTAATGAGTTTCAGGAACTGGCCGCATTCCAAACTAATCTGACCTATGCACGGGTTTTATGGCAGTAATTAATTTTTTCTTTATTACCTCAGGAGACAGACAAATTCTGGTTCCAGTGGAAACCAATTATAGGCATCTGATATAATTACACCCGCTTATATTGGCACGGAAATCTTGTGAGGCACCTTTGGCCCCTGGAGGAGGAGAAGGAAATTAAATCTTGTTGCTGTGTTGGTGGTGATCAGGTGATGGGGGGGTGGGGGGGTGGACAATGGAGGGCGGACATCCTGCTGTCTGTTTATAGCACAGGAGGCTTCCTGAGAACTTAAAAACAGAATGCTGGGCTGTTTGTGGAAATTTAAACAAAACAAAAAAATCTTCACGTTGTCATGACGACGTCATCGTCTTCTGAGACCATAAATGGTCTGAGTTACCTGAGTAGTGAAGTTTAGTAACTATTATGTAACTAATAAATGTAACTAAATGTAACTCAGTGTAATGTAACTAAATGTAACTACTCCTTAATGTAACTAATAAATGTAACTAAATGTAACTCAGTGTAATGTAACTAAATGTAACTACTCCTTAATGTAACTAATAAATGTAACTAAATGTAACTCAGTGTAATGTAACTAAATGTAACTACTCCTTAATGTAACTAATAAATGTAACTAAATGTAACTCAGTGTAATGTAACTAAATGTAACTACTCCTTAAAGTTAAATAACTGAATTTATTACTTATTCAAGTTACAAACATTACAGTTAGACAGAAACTTGTCCAGTTATTAAAACCACAGAACTCCATCAATCAAGGATCAATCAAGGATCAAACTATCAATCAATAAAGAAAAATAACATCAGACACAAGTTAGGACATTAACTTTGTTCACAACGTTTTTGTCAGAGTTAAAATGGGCTGAACTACTGCATTGTGGGGAATGTAGTTTTGGGTCAAAGCACACTTTTGACCTATTTATTTTTAGACG
Organism: Antennarius striatus; assembly: GCF_040054535.1. Classification (NCBI taxonomy): domain Eukaryota; kingdom Metazoa; phylum Chordata; class Actinopteri; order Lophiiformes; family Antennariidae; genus Antennarius; species Antennarius striatus. Next base: position 2,629,630 of record NC_090777.1, on the reverse strand, counting down.
CTGACCTTTTATTCACTCGCGGGCCACATTAAATGATGTGGAGGGCCACATTTGGCCCCCGGGCCTTGTTTTTGACACATGTGATCTAAACCTACACGCTACATACAACTTTTGGCGACAGCATGCGTGACGTTTGCGTGTTCCGTGTGACGTTCCTTCACCCGGTGGAGATTGGTCTAACTGACGCTGGAGCCGTCGCCCCCCCAGGACTGACGTTCTCCTCTCTGTCCAGGTTCTCCGTACTACGACAACGTCCGCCCGCTCTGCTACAGCGACTCGGACGCGGTGCTCTTGTGCTTCGACATCAGCCGACCCGACACGGTGGACGGCGCGCTGAAGAAGGTGAGAACACCCCACGCTGATGACATTCACTCAGGGGGTGTGTGTGTGTGTGTGTGGGGGGGTTCTCCTTCAGTAACCAGACTGATGTTTCTCTCCTGGTGGCAGTGGAAGGCGGAGATCCAGGACTTCTGTCCCAGCACACGGATCCTCCTCATCGGCTGCAAGACCGACCTGCGCACAGACGTGTGCACGCGCATGGAGCTGTCCAATCAGAAACAAGCCCCCATCTCCCATGAGCAGGTTCGTTCCATTAGTCCCCCCCCTCCCCCCATTCCTGATTGTTCAATCTGGAGTTAACCCCTTCCTGTCCCGTCAGGGCTCCTCCATGGCCAAGCAGTGCGGGGCGGAGGCGTACCTGGAGTGCTCGGCCTTCACGTCGGAGAAGAGCGTCCACAGCGTGTTCCGCACGGCGTCCCTGGCCTGCATGAACAGACTGCAGCCGGCCGGTAAAACCAGTCCGGCGCGCCGCCTCTCCAAGAGGCTCCTCCACCTGCCGAGCAGGACGGACCTCCTGTCCTCCACCTTCAGCAAGGACAGGTCCAAGAGCTGCTCCGTCATGTGAGCCCAGACGGACCGGCAGAAGGACGGGTCTCCAGCGGTTCTCTCCCTCCCTTTATCCATCGCCACGGCAACAGGAGGACAAACTGATGCGACTCGGCCTCACATGAACAACCGAACGGTCCAGGACGGACGTGTCGAGACCGTCTTGAGCGTGATGAAGTCTTCATCGCCTGGAGCGTTCGCGTTCATTTACCCATCGGGATTGATTTTAGCGACGTCACACCAGTGATGCATACTGTAAAAGCTGCCTAATGGATTCCAGTATTTAAATGTTCTCCAGCACAAAAAGAAATTCTGTTTTTTAAAATATTAAACAACCTTTTCTTTTAACACAACCGAGCCTGGAAGGAATTATTTTAATGCGCTATTGAATAAAGAGACTTTGAACTTTCTAGATTTGCTCACTCTGCTTCTCCTGCTCCAGTCGCTGATTTAAACTGAATAAGTTGAACGTTACCTGAGATACCCTCACTGGTGGACAGCTTTATTAACGCTGACTGGAACCAGACAAACAGGCTGGTCCTGTCTGGAGTTTCTATCCCCTTTATCTTCTTTAAAATATCCTCCAAAGACATTTTATTTGTCGTCTTTTATCTGGTTTCCTCCTGGGGCGCTCGTGTCTTTGGGTGTTCTTTCGTCGCCGTTCTTCTGGTATTGTTGGCGGCTCACAGCTCGGCTGATGGAGGACCTGATGATTAGTGAGTCTGCACCGAGAAGCCCGGAGATCTCTGGATTCGCTGGAATCTCACGTGTCGCCTAGCAACAGTGTGAGCAGGGGCAACGTCCTGGGAGAGAAGGAGGGATGCTGTTGAGAGAGGACGCCTCACCTTTGATTTGTAGCCTCTGTCAGACGTCTGCAGCGCGTGAACGACCCACCTTTAGCATCACCATGTAAATAACGTCCTCTGTCGTCGGTCTCTTTCCCGTCTGGTGCGTCGTTCCGTCATAAAACTCCTGTTTGCTTCCGCAATCAGTTTCTCTCTCGCTCCAGATATTTTTGGTCGTCTGTTTGTCAGAAATCCTCCCAAAAAAAACCAAAACATGACTGGATGGTTTCAACTGTTTTACTGAATTCTGTGTTATTGTCAATCTTTACTTCCTTTAAATCTGTGTTCAAATAAAAAGCGTCTAAAATTCATTTACGAGTCGGTTCGTGTATTTATTTCTGGATTGAGAGCTTTAATATTGAGGCTTGGCGTTCTGATGATCGTACTGATCACATGGTTTGTAATGAGGATCATAGATCACTACCCACCCTGCAGTCCGGGTGTGTTTAACTTTATTTGTGTCCTTTGCAGCTGTTTGAAGTGAGAATAAAAGATTATTTGGGTAATTTCTTGGAATTCAAGGCTGTTTCTGTGAAAGAAAGCCTGATAACCTGCTTTAAAGTCTATTTAGTCTGAAACAAATCAGAATGTGTGCTTTACTTCTCAGGTCAAGGCCACAGTGACCTCAGGCTACAGACAACACTTTATTGTGTCCTACTGTAGGTCACGAGGTCGTACGAGACCTCGTGACCTACAGCTGAGCTAGCTGATGGTGCTACCGACACAACATGTAAAACCAGCCTGTGGAAGTTCTATCACTGAATCCCATCCACCTCTACCCAGCACACACACACACACACACACACACACACACACACACACACACACACACACACACACACACATGCAGCCAATCAAAAGCTGCATGTGTGTTGAAACTCCTTCCTCAGGTCTCCATTTGTTCGGTGGTTGAAAGCTAACAGATGTTTAACCTTCTATACATTCTGAGACATGAGATTAATATACATTTAGGTTAGTTTAAGCCTAGAAAAAGTAGAACCAAACCTCAGATTGTCTCCATGATTTCTGATCTCCTCTTTGGAGACGGGATGAGGTGGAACGAGGGGATTTGGCAGGATGGGACGAGGACAGGAAAAAAGGGGATCATACCCAATAGGATGGGATTCAACCCAGTGGGAGAATGGAGTGTGTGTAATATAAGATAAGAAGAATGGGATAAAATGAGGGATGGGACTGGATGGTGGTGGATAACAGAGGATGGGAAAATAATAGATAGGATAAAATATGACAGCCAGGAGAGTAGAGGATAGGAGAGGATTGGACCGGCGGTGGGAGACAAGAGGATGGGATAAAGTTAGACAGGATAGGAAAAAGGGAATAAGAATAAAGCGGAATAAGAGGGGATGGTAAATATGAGAGGAGTGAATGGGATGGAAATAGGAGCTGATGGTCATTTTATATCAGAACATGTAGCATTATTCCAGCTACATGTCAGCATGTATTTAACGGGCTTTAAACTCCACAGAATGACTCAGATAATTTGGCCTTGGTTCAATCATTTCCTGGACATTAATTCCTGGTATTTTAGTTATTTATCTGCTATGGATAGATGACAGACTTGTGATTGTAGCTCCAGCTGATCGTTGGTGTCTTCGCCGCTCCTCGTCCTCCTGCTTTCTCCTCTCCATCCATCCTCCTGACCTTCATCACTGGCTTTGCTTTGTCTTCCTCCTGACTGATACGGCTCCTATCAGGATCTCCCTGGCCGTGTCCTGCTGATGACACAACATGGATAACTGAACGTCTGTCGTTCCTCAGGTTTCGCGCAGGATACAGCGGTGACCCCTGACCTCTGTACCGTCTGCATCACCAGCCTCTGATAAATGAACTCCCTTATCCAGACAACGCTGATTTAAAGCAGGTTTAATCGTCTTCCTGCCTCTTGCAGACGGATTCATGCACACGCATCTTTTTCACTTTATTAACAATTAAATATGTTTTGAGGAATATTTCTCTGAGAATAATGATCATGAACTCATCATTTGTGAAACTGTAGAACAACCTGTGTTCCGTTAATTCTAAGAGAGAACCTGCTTCGGACTGACATGACTGGGATGTCGGTCTATTGATCTGAATTTATTGATCGTGTTTATTCTCTACACCTTAAACTGTGTGAAAAGTTAAACTTCTTCTCTCTAGCGTCTCCATATGGACGTCTGCCTTCCTCTGGTTTAGTCCAGAAGTGTTTGTCTCTATGATGACATTCCTTTCATTTCCTATGTGTGTGTGTGTGTGTGTGTGTGTGTGTGTGTTTATATATATTTTGTTCTTTTTTTCCCACCATCTTTCACACTAATCTCACGTCGACCTCAAAGCCCACTGAGGTTTGGTTTGACTTCTCCTCTGGTCTCCACAGGCGCCTGAATCACAAAGGAAGCTTTAAGGTGGCTTTAATTAATTCTTAATTTGAATTTCTTCAACTAAAACCTGCTATAATTATATATTAATATTTTACTTACTGTGGTTATTTCTCTCTCTACTGTTTTTACGCTGATCTATTTCGTCTGCTTCTTCTTCCTCCCCCTGCAAAAGGACCAGACCACATGAGCCCCAGCAGCAGGAAACAATCCCAAACGAAAGCTGAGTGTGTGTGTGTGTGTGTGTGTGTGTCTGTGTGTGTGTGTGTGTGTGTGTGTGTGTACGTATTGACCGTCAGATTATTCAGATTAGGCTGCTCTGATATGACAGGTGCAGATGGGGGGTGGGGTGGGGGGGGCTCTGTCTGTGAGCTCTAGGCGACTCAGTGAGGCACACAGACATCAGCAGACGGCGTGGTAGCCTCGAACGCCACCGACCAACTCACATTAACATGGAACGTCCTGACATGTGTTCGCATTTACATTTCAGTGAATAACGTGTTCAAATGAAATATCACAAAGCCTGATCTTCAATTTTTAAATAACATCTCTATAAATCCTGTCAATACTGTGATTGATTTAACCCTATGTCCCCCAGTCATGTGTGTGTGTGTGTGTGTGTGTGTGTGTGTGTGTGTAACTACTGTATGTCACCCAAGCCATCCAGGCGTGATGGTGAACATGTGCATTGGTGTGTGAATGGTTGTCAGTGTGCTCTGTGTGCTCTGAGCAGTTTATCTCCTCGGCTCGGAATATTTTTCTTTGTCTCAAGTGCAGAGAGGTGAGGAACCCCCCCACTCCCCCCATTCCAACCGGAGAATAGAACCCACATCCATCCCGTCCCTCTGCCCCCAGCTGACATATTTTGACACCTTCACCTTCACCATATCTGCCCCACCCTTCATGCCCATGTGCCCTGTTTGGCACCGCCTGGGGGCATGTCAGGAGTGGCTGCTCCTCCAGCGTGTTAATTAGACACCCACCCCTGGCATCAGGGAGAATGGGGGCAGGAGGGAGCCGTGTTTGAGGCAGAGGAGCTGCTCGGGGTCGGGGTCGACCAAAATCTGGATGAAAGCTCAACGCAGTCCAATCAGAACGCCCAGAGGGGCTGTTCCCCCGCCCCCAGAACTCCTGGCTGTTTGCTGATTGGTACAGGTGTGTTCAGGATTCACACAGCGACTACAGGTGAGGTCACAACACATTCCGTAATTCATGCGCTGGTTCTGCTGGAGCTCGTCCACCATTCCCACAGAATTACTGTACATCTGACATCACAGGTAACCTAGCAACAGTTCATCCAGACATAAACAACATTACAATACTTGGTTTCCTTCAGATATGGATCTATTCACTCATTCACATAAAGCCCAGAATTATCTGTCATCAATAGAGATCGACCGCAAAGAATTTTGGTGTTTAATGCATTAATAAATTACTTTTTTTGCCTGTATAGAGAAATAATAATTCTCTGATTATGAATCAGTTTTGTTGTTTTCATCTAAATGCTCTACTCAAGCAAGTTCAACACTGTTCCCACCAGAAAGACCAAAGACTAAACAATTTTGCTTGTGAAAATTATATCAAAATTGTTAATCCTAATAAACTCATCTTAAACTGAAGCACTAAATTATCATTTTATGCATGACCTGATTGGAGCGACCGCAAACATGCTGTTAAAAGATAAGAGCAAAACTCTTAAGATGGTGTAAGCATGTGAAATACGACACCAGTTGACTGGGAGGAAAAAAATAAGGTGAAATAATTCTGTCCTGATAAAAACTGCTGATAAAATCATTAAATCATACATTTAAACTGCTATTTCAGAAATATTTAAACTCTTCTGAGGTCACATGAGAAGCACCATGTTTGTTTGGCCAACAGGGCATTATGGGAGTTGTCAGCATCATTAGCACTTCCTCCTGATTCCAAGTGTGAATGGTGGTGGAACCTTCTGGGCAGCCGTGGTAAGAGTGCGTCGCACGTGGGCGAGATGTGTTTCAACACTTTCATGAAGTCCCAATTCAGAGGAGACACTCATACAAGCCGGGTGCATTTTAATTCATCATGAATGTTGAATGCTAATGTACTGGACATGTAGGGGCAGATAATGACGCCCACACATCAGGGCAACAACTCGTCTCATCCAAGTTTGATTACTCAGCTAAAAACATCCTGAATTGCTCACCTGCCCTCCAGTTTCACCTGTTAATCACCTGCTAATCACCTTCTGCACAGCTGCTCCTCATCACCACTGTATGTAGTTCTCTATGAGCCCTAGACCCTGATCCAGTTCTTCTCTTCACCTTCTTTGCATTCCATGTTGGTGGTATGGTGCACATTTGACATGATCACCCCCAGTTACAACAGATCGTCTGTATTGTGTCTTTATTCTTATTGTGAGCCAAAATGTCAGCTGTGGAGAAAAAGCAGTTGGTTTTGTTATCTTGCTTATACCCGAGAGTTCAGAGAGAGTTCCTAAATACGGTAGTCCCTGAAAATGACATGTTTCAGCAAGAAACCTGCAAATATAACTAATAACTTCAACCATGGCTGCATTGGAATAACACTGAAGCCTCCATTACAAATATACTAATGCCTTAGACGTAGAAGTAAGGGTATGAGACATGAAAAATTCATCATCCATTAAATGTGCAGCTTTCATCTTCAGAATTCACTTCAAACTTGTTTAGCATTCAATAAAATTTAATCGCCGAAAACAATGAAATGCTTTTCTCTCCCCTGTATCTTTCCCCTTTGTGGTTTTCTATTTTTTATGCCATCAACTTTGATCTGCTCCGACTGAAACTGTTTCACCTTCAGAAGGTCTCCAGAAATCTCTCTTGATCTCCCCTCGGAAGAAAAGGCAAGCCCAGAATATGAATCAGCATCAAGCCAACCCAGACTGTAGTCGAGTGCAGCAGCATCTAAAATGTCTTTTATCTGTCTGCAAGAGTTTGCACACACATACACACTGGAGAATAGATTAGATTACAAGAAAGGCATAGTGTGGTCTCTGCACTAACAGTGCTTTTTGAATGTTAATCAGCTGCAGATAGTCTCCTATATTGAGCAGAGAAGCATATTTCATCATACCTGACCGATAGCCTTTGGTCAGAAACAGACTGATTGATCTGGTCACTCCAGTAGACCTTTTTCTCAGAACTATAATTCACTATTGTTTAGATACTCAGATAAATTACATCAATTCTACTCTCTGTGGCGTAGTTGTAGCAGCAGTAGTAGTCGGAGTAATAATGATGATGATAATAATAATAATAATAATAATAATAGTAATATTAATAATATTGGATTGAATGGATAGTTATAAAAGTTTTATTTCTGGTAAAACTGCCAAAAAAACCTCGGCCATATCATATTTGATCAAGTTCTGGTAAAATTTATGTAACAAAATAAGCATCGTGCTAATTTGTTACACGACTGCCACCCTGTGCCTAAAATAGCAAAGAAAATGTGGGGTTTTTTTCTCTCTTTTTGATCAGGCACTTAGTTGTTTGTGGACCAAACATCCGGGGGCCCGGAAATAAAGTAACCACATCGCAGGGAAATGTAGTCAAAAAGACCTTTATTGGTATTCTGTCTATAGGATTCAGGACTACGATTCCCAGACGCCCTTGCGGACTGAAGCTCGTGCATGGCGACATGGCGTCTTCTTGAATCGTAGTTGAGTCGCACAGTTTTTATTGACAAGTAACAAAGGTGGGTTTTTCCTGAGTTACAGCATGTTTGCTTTTATCGTGTTTACATGTAAATTAGATAAACAATTTGCAAAATCTTTCTGCGTTGATTGTATGAGCACTTTTTGAACGTAATTAATCTTTGGCTAAATTGTTAAGCTAACAGAAAGCGCTTAGCGTCAGATTGTGTTCATATGGCTTTAATGTGTCATCTAAGTGTTTCTTTATTGATGTCTGCGTCTAGTCAATAACCTAAAGGTGACTCAGTCAAGAACCTTCTGTTTTTGAGCTGACTTAACCTTTCTCTGACCATTAGCTACAAATAATAATAAATAGAGAGTAGAGTATAACTCTATTGATCCCTTAAGGAGGTTCCCTCAGGGAAATCAACATAACACAGTTTTCTGCATTAAACAACTGGGAACTATTTCAAATTTTAGTTTTTTAATCCTCAGGGGAAATTTGAATCAGCAGATATATCATGATAAATGTTGTTCTGCCGAGCATTTCATTGAAACAATCTGCTAAGTTGGTAATTATTGATTATTCTTGGCTTTTCATTTATTCACAATTTGTTAAAATGATATTGCACATAAACTTACGGATAAACTTATTAGTGGGAATGTTAAACAATATGCATAAAATATTTAGTTCATGGCAAAATCACTCATTGAACAGTTTTGTGTTGTGTTAATTTCCAGATGGCTGCGGACTCCACAGACAAGAAGGATGCTGATTCCTCTGGAACCAAAGACAGGGAGAGGAAACGCAGCCGATCACGAGATCGAGATCGTAAACGACATCGATCTCGTGATCGAAATCGCTCTAAATCTCCAGACAGGTAACAGAGCGCACGGTTCCATCTTTAACGTTAGTTCTAATAGTTAAAATCCGGTGTAGGTTTCCACACACTCCACATTTCTTCTGTTCCTGTGTGTTTGTTTTCTATGATGCAGAAATAATGTCAAAAAGACGAATATATTCGCTTTTTGACGCTTCGTATTTGATTTTTTGACACAAGCAACAAAAGAACATAAAACGTAGACAAACAAGAGAAAATAAAAAGCATTTGGTGCAATACCTGCAGAATTTTTCAGGTGTTTTTGTTTGATAAGTTTGAACTCCAGGATCTTCTTTAAAAGAGAATCATTCATAGGATTAAAACTATATTTTTGAGTGAGATGTAGATATATTCTGATGGTTAGTGGGTACAAGCCTCCATTAATGCAGTTCAAGAATAAATATGTCCACCCAGTAGTTCCCCCCCTTTAAATGGACAAGGGTAAATCCTTCTCTAATTTTCAGGATGATACTACTATAGGATGAAATGTATGCACACAGTCAATGTTTACATGCCATAGAACAGATAGGAACAGATGGAAAATGGAGAGTTAGGACACAACCATAGCAAAAGTCAACGGCTCATTTCCTTGAATTGATTGGATTTTCCTTATTTGCATTGCAAATACCATTAACACGTAACGGGCATCTTTGTAAGAGCCTGACTGAGGCTCACAGGCTGTGGAATGTCGGTTATATAATGGAACAAATCCCTGACAGATTCCCTGGAGAGCTGGTGTGTGTGTTTACTCATTTCTAATGGCTGGAAAAATTATGTGTGTGTATGCATGCATTTGTCTGTTCTTGTTGTACATTTTTGTCTCTATATGCGTACATGTAGTTCCCCTAGATGTAGTTATCTAGAACATGATCACTGCAGCAAAGATAATAACAAGCTAGCAGAACTTTAAAAAAAACCTTATGAAGAACTCATAAACCTGTCAATGTCGCACTAGAAATCTGCCTACTAAATGACACGGTGTGCTTTGGGTTTTTCACACAGTCTAATAATTGTGCCTCTGTAACAATGTGAATAAATTACAAGCATCTGACAAATGAATGTAATAAAATAACAAATAAGGGTGACAAAACTTAAATAATGAGAAAAAAAATAATTTAACTTAGACGCTAAGGTATTTGCTTCCTGATTCTTTTTCACAATGTTTCCGCGCCATAGTTTTCTTTGTTGTGGAAAATATCTCATTTGTATTTTAATGACAGAGATCGGCGGATGAAAGACAAGGACAGAGACAAGGAACGCGACAGAGACAAGGACAGAGAGAGGAGCCGTAAGGACAGAGATGGACATCGGCGTGATAAAGATCGAAACAAACGGTCCAGGTGTGTGAAAAACAACATAGTCAGATGTATAATCATTCACATTAACCATTATGTTCAACTCTGTGGTATGAATATAAACTGTCGAATGGTTGTTATTTTGAAAGGAGTTAATTACAATTTGTACAAATTGTGTACAGAAGTCTTTCACCCAGATCGAAGGATGGCAAATTAAAGAGAGAGAAGGATATAAAAACTGAAGAAGAGGAAGATGACAAAAAGAAGAAGGAGAAGGTGAGACTGGGCTGGCTGTCTTCTGATGTCGTTTTGTTTCCCGGGGGTCATTTTGAGTGTTTGACCTCTGCTGCTTCCATTCAGGTCCAGCCTTTATCTTTAGAAGAACTTCTGGCCAAGAAAAAAGCTGAAGAGGAAGCAGAAGCAAAGGTGAGATTCTCCCGTGTCCAGATGCTCTCTTGAAGTTTATTTTTTTTGCTCATGTATTTTCTTATTTTGTGCTCTGCAGCCCAAGTTCCTGTCCAAAGCAGAGCGAGAAGCAGAGGCGATAAAACGGAGGGAGCAGCAGACGGAGGAGAGGAGGAGGTTGATGGAGGAGGAGAGAAAGAAGAGAAGGGTGTTTCAGGACATGGGAAGAAAAATGCTGGGTGTGTGGTCATTGATGGTGACATATTCATGTTAATTTAGAAGTGGAATGATTGGAAAGGGGGGTGTGTGTGTAACAGAGGACCCCCAGGAGAGGGAGAGACGGGAGCGACGAGAGCGAATGGAACGAGAGAACAACGGGAACGAAGATGATGATGGACGACAAAAGCTCAGAGAGGAGAAAGACAAAAGCAAAGAGCTGCACGCTATCAAGGTTAGTCTCAGGACGAATGACACCGTTTTAAAGTTTATCAGCATTTAATTTACACCAAACTGAGTCTTACGTCTCATTCAGACTTTTATTTCATTACGTTTTGTCATTAAACTGAACCTGAAAAATGTATTTTTATGTTAGAAAATACTACCTGTCAGAATGTCCTTATTCTAAAACGTGATTCTAAATGTCACCGTTCAAACAAGGTGATGGATGTACCTAATCAATCTCCTGATCGTTTCAGGAGCGCTACCTGGGGGGCATCAAGAAGCGTCGCAGAACTCGTCACTTGAATGACAGGAAGTTTGTGTTTGAGTGGGACGCTTCTGAAGACACGTCGGTCGACTACAACCCCATGTGAGTCGACGTGAACGCGGCAGGTCCTTGTGAAAACGTGTGCTGGTGTAAACACTCTGACGTCCCCCCGTTTGTCTCCAGTTACAAGGAGAAGCATCAGGTCCAGCTGTACGGGAGGGGCTTCATCGCCGGCATCGACCTGAAGCAGCAGAAGAGAGAGCAGTCACGCTTTTACGGGGATTTGATGGAGAAGAGACGAACGCTGGAGGAGAAGGAGCAAGAGGAGTGAGGATCATTTCATCTCCACGTTTCTGTTTGAGGAGCAAACCCGACATCTCCATCTCCATCTTGAAAACATCCAATCTTTCTTCTCCTCTCAGGACGAGACTGAAAAAGATGCGTAAGAAAGAAGCCAAGCAGCGCTGGGACGACAGGCACTGGTCTCAGAAGAAGCTGGACGAGATGACCGACCGAGACTGGAGAATCTTCAGGGAGGACTACAGCATCACCACCAAGGGAGGAAAGATCCCCAACCCCATCAGGAACTGGAAGGAGTATTCACTGCCCTCACACATCCTGGAGGTCATCGACAAATGTGGATACAAGGTTGGTGTCCAGGTTCTCATGATTGAAATAGGTGCAGGTATTTGTTATGAGCCTGAAACGGACACTTTTAATCACATTTTGTCTTTTAATTCAGGATCCAACACCTATTCAGAGGCAGGCCATTCCCATTGGCTTACAGAACCGTGACATCATCGGCGTTGCTGAGACAGGTAGCGGGAAAACCGCTGCTTTCTTGATTCCCCTGCTGGTCTGGATCACCACCCTGCCAAAGATTGACAGGTGAAGCAGCTCAGGCTCAGATAAAAAGACTAAACGTCCGTCTGCCTGTCTTACATTAAAAACACAACGTCTTGCTCTGCTTGTGCAGGATTGAGGACTCAGACCAGGGTCCGTACGCCGTCATCCTGGCACCGACCCGTGAGCTGGCGCAGCAGATCGAGGAGGAGACCATCAAGTTCGGAAAACCTCTCGGTATCCGCACGGTGGCTGTGATTGGTGGGATCTCCAGAGAGGACCAGGGTTTCCGCCTCCGGATGGGCTGTGAGGTCAGAGGTTCAGGGTTCACACGCGTCTGTTTGATCACTACCGACGCCTTTGAGACACAATTAGATCAACAGATGCTCCAGTTCATATTCGGAATTAATGCAGAACACATTAGCATCAGAATGCAGCGACGTTGTTTGAACCACGTGTGGCTGTATTCCGTCACGATGCTGCAGAAAAACGATTATGAGGATGTTCATTAATATCAGACGTCGTTATCCAGAGAGAGATCACACAGAAAAACCAGGTGGAAACAGAGATGAGCTGCCGAGAGGCTGTAAAAAAGAACATTTAAGGGTCACAGAGTCCATTGGTGGTGGATAAATACAACAAAATAAAACAATACCTCCAGAAAAACTTTTATTCTAACCATAATAATAAAGGTGAATCCAGTTTGTATCAACTTTATTAGCAGCATCCTCGTAACGTCACACCAACGTTTGTTTCTTGTTGGTTCTGCTAGCTTGGGGTCATGAGGTAATGATGTCAGTCAGGAAGCCCCGCCCACTGACCGTCTGACCTCTTCCCTCCAGATTGTCATTGCCACGCCCGGCCGTCTGATCGACGTGCTGGACAACCGCTACCTGGTGCTGGGCCGCTGCACCTACGTGGTTCTGGACGAGGCCGACCGTATGATCGACATGGGCTTCGAGCCCGACGTCCAGAAGATCCTGGAGTTCATCCCGGTGACCAATCAGAAACCAGACACCGAGGAGGCCGAGGACCCCGAGAAGATGATGATGAACTTCGAATCTGGGAAACATAAATATCGACAAGTAAGATTTCAGTTTGAGTTTGCTAACACGTTGTGAAGTCGATGGAGGTTTGCGGGTTCAGTCTGATTGTTTGTGGGTCACCAGACCGTCATGTTCACGGCCACCATGCCCCCGGCGGTGGAGAGACTGGCCCGGAGCTACTTGAGGCGTCCCGCCGTGGTGTACATCGGCTCCGCCGGCAAACCCCACGAGAGAGTGGAGCAGAAGGTGCTGCTCATGGGGGAGGGAGAGAAGAGGTGAGACAAGTGTAGAGTTCATTTTACCTCCAGAAAGCAGTGCATCCTGGGATGCGCTTCAAAAAATTGTGTGCATCCCAAAAGTAATAACAGAACGTATGGTAGAAGCGTACGCCGATAGTACAATATAAAAACTAAACAAACTGTTCATTTAAATGATTTTATTAAAAACATCATAACTGTTATAAGTAAAAATAGAATAAATTACATATTAGTTTTATCAAAATGTTAAAGCCTGGTAGTCATTTAAAAAAGTTTTAAAAATAAAGATGTAATTTATTTTTTTTTATTTTTTTTGACTTTTTCATTTTACTCAATAGTTTTCTTTGCCTTTAATTCATATTTTCTCCTGTGGACACTGAACCAAGCTGACAGAACCTTTACACACATTTAGTAATACCTGTAGTATTATCTGTAGTAATACCTGTAGTATTATCTGTTTTTCTTTATTAACTTTTGATTGCTTTTTATGCAATCAATCAATCAACCTTTATCTGTGTCGCCCTTAATCCCACCAGCAGACGTTCCAAAGCGCTTTAACAGACAAACCCAACAGGACTCTTCTTGTTCTCTGGGGGGGTCGAACTAACTCCTCTCTCACTGCAGCGTTAAAACCAGCAGCAGTGTTGACGTTTGGTCGATTTTAATAAGAATCACTCAGATGAGTCGTGACGAGAAACGTGACAATTGCTGGGCTCAAAATTTAAGTGGAGAAACGGAAAAATATGTGAATATGGATGAAAGTGCGTCCCTGTAAAAAATGTGCGACAAAGACTCAAGGACGCACGCAAACGAGAACACTCGCGTCACATTCACATGGCGGCGTCTCACCGAGTGTTTCTGGGTTCTGCTCTACAGGAAGAAGCTGCTGGACGTGCTGTCACACGGCTTCGAGCCCCCCATCATCATTTTCGTCAACCAGAAGAAGGGTTGCGACGTCCTGGCCAAGTCTCTGGAGAAGATGGGGGTAAGTGACTTTTGACTTCCTCCTGGCTGTTCTCCTTGACGCCCACCGTTGAGCTGAATGTGTTTTAACTCTCACGCCCCGTCTCGCCCCCCCCCCAGTACAACGCCTGCACGCTGCACGGCGGGAAGGGCCAGGAGCAGAGAGAGTTTGCGCTCTCCAACCTGAAAGCGGGAGCCAAAGACATCCTGGTGGCGACGGACGTGGCCGGTCGCGGTATCGACATCCAGGACGTCTCCATGGTGGTGAACTACGACATGGCGAAGAACATCGAAGGTAAGACGCCCCCGTCCGTCCGTGGGGTTTCCTCTGCATGAACACACGGGAATAACCCCACCCCCACCCCTTCCCTCCCTCCGCAGACTACATCCATCGCATCGGGCGTACGGGTCGTGCCGGTAAGAGCGGCGTTGCCATGACGTTCCTCACCAAGGAGGACTCGGCGGTGTTTTACGACTTGAAGCAGGCCATCCTGGAGAGCCCGGTGTCCACCTGCCCCCCCGAGCTGACCAACCACCCAGACGCTCAGCACAAACCTGGAACCATCCTGACCAAGAAGAGACGTGAGGAGACCATCTTCGCCTGATTGGCTCATCTGTTTGCAGACGTGTTGTTCACACGCCCCTTCAGACGGTCCCCCCCCCTGTTTCACGTCTGGGATTTGTGCTCCGGGTTAAGTTTTGTTGACCTTTTAGTTGATCCATTTTTGTTTTTTCAAGCGTTCTGGAAATCGTCTGGGATTATTAAACTCCGGTCGGAGCGTAAACGTGGACTTGGCGGTAGATGTACGGTGGATTCTGTGACCAGCAGGAGCCTGAACGTGTAGCTGATGTTTTCATTTCCTGTTTGTGAAATTGTGATTCCTGATTGTTTATGAGACCCGTAATGGGATTGATTCATGTCCAAACATTTATATAAAGTGAACTCAGATTTGACATGACGTGTTTGTGGCTTAATCTGGACAAAGAGGGATTGAACTCACACATTCATTGGTTCTGAGGCTCTTTGGTCTGAATCTCCAGGGAAACGAGCGTTTGCAGCCTGCAGACCTAACTCAGGGCTGAGCACGTCCTCCATAAGGTCACATGTTCGCACCTTTTACTCCTATTTATATGTAACACCCAGATTTAGAAACTTAAATCATGAAGGCGCAGCTACAGCCGGGATTGGTCCTTCACTCCCAGGTTCAGTGGGCGGGATCTTCACCTGTATAAGTTTGAATGTTTAAGTTAAATGGTGACGCAACGGTTGCGAAGATATTTGGTGGACGAACACACAAACACTGATAATTACAATACATCACCGCTTCGCAGCATGTAATCAGGATTTAATATGAATGGCAGAAGATTTCAAGGCAAGACAAAAAAGAAAGGAGTCCGTTGAAAGTACATAAAATGTCATGTTTATTCTGTCATATTTTCGTCAGCATTGTAAATCTATCTTCAAATAGAAAGCATTCTTTACAGCATCAGGCAGGAAATGCTTCCCTTTCGACACAGGGAAGGGCGTGTCGGGTCACGCCGTGGTGCTCAGGTGGATACGCGGTTATATTTAGTGCAGTTATTGCATTACAAAGCAACCATCCCAAAAAAAGTAGTGCAACTTTTTTCTTTTTTTTTCTTTTTTTTTTCTCACACAAAAGAGGAAGTCCAGATGGTCTAAGGCGTTTTGACGTTTTTCTTCAATGTTAGGCTCGGTATTGCATACAGAATAAGACAAGAGGAACCTAAATCATAACCTTTGTAAAAATTGTGCTTCATAAATTGAAAAAACCTCAGTTGCTAAAATTGGTCCGCTTTTGAAAAACATACTGAATAAAAAGAGCTACGGGGTTAACTGAGACGTGTGTGTGTGTGTGTGTGGGGGGGGGGGGGGTGTTTGGAATTCACTCATTTCATCAGAAATTAAAAAATATCTCATGCCTGATTTGGGACAATTTTTAGTGTCTTTTTTAAAAAAAAATAGCATCAACCAGAAAACCAGAATCCAGCCAATAATAATTAAAAATAATATTAAAAATAAAAAATGTCCCCACTGTTCTAAGAGGTTTGAGGATTAAATCAACCGATGCAATCTGACTTTAATAGTGTGAGGAGTGAGTAGCCCCGATGACAAGACTATCACTACGAGACCACAAGGAGAATCAGAATCAATGCATTACTAAAATACTCAACTGTGAAAAGAAGGTTTTCATGCAACACTTGCATAGATTTTTTTTTTTTCCAAATCGTGCTGTTTTGTTGTTTTTTTTCTCTTTAAAATATACAGAACACTAGAAGGATAAATACCTGTGAGACATGGAAGCAATAAACCAGAAAATTCCTCTCGTCTGGCCGTTCAGCGGATCACCAGCGCGGCGTCGGAGACTCTGAACCAGAACGGGGCGAGAACGTGACGACGTTGGAGTCGTGGGGGGGCTACGAGTCCTCTCGGGTGGTGAGGGGGTGGGGGGGGCAGGTTGGACTTTACACCTGAGGATCTGTCGCGGTAAAAACCTAATCAACAGTAATACTGCAGTACACCAACGGACACTGTGTGTGTGTGTGTGTATGGGGGGGGGTACAACAGGTGTAGAAACTGAATGCTACAATCAATAATAATAACGTGCTACAATCGAATTACAGGGCAATCAGTTTGGTCGGGGCAACCAGGAGGTGCAAAAAGGCATGCGAGCTTTACATTCTCTGGAGCCTGGAGGTGTGTGTGTGTGTGTGTGTGTGTGTGTGTGTGTGTGTGTGTGTGTGTGTGTGTGTGTGTGTGTGTGTGTGTGTGTGTGTGTGTGTGTGTGTGTGTGTGTGTGTGTGAATGACTGGATTCATCCACTAACGGGTAACATTCCCTTTCTCAGGTGTGTTTACATTCTCTGAGCCCGTTAGTGTGTGTGTGTGTGTGTGTGTGTGTCTATTTTTGAGCCATTGTGCGACAACAAGGATCGGACTGTACTGCAGCTGTTGATGTGTGTGTCCCACGTGCCGTTCACCGTCTCCAGAGGATAAACCGTCTAAATACAACACGCCCCTATTAGAATCAAACATCAGCCGTGGATCAAACCCGGGATCGTTCGTATTTACATTCCTCCTTTTCAGTTCACTTCCTGTTCCGACATTAATGTGCAATTAGTCTTAAAATAATGAATAACTCATGCAATAGTAAAGAGAAAGGTCTGAGGACTCTTAAGGCCAGTGTACGAGACATCCTACAGCAGGGAGCAGCTAGAGCTGGGGTGAGCGTACAGCTGGGGGGGCCGGGGTGGGGGTGGGGGGGGGCTGAAGCCCTTCCATCAGGACCCGTTTCAATTTATTCAGGAATCTGTTCCAGAATAAATCTCATTTATTCTAAATCTAAATCTAATTTTGGGGCGACTTTTTGAATCTGGGTAGCTGTGACGTTCATGGGCGGTGGGGGGGGGGTCCTCAGTAGGTGTCCCGGGGCCAGGGCCGGCTGCGCTGGCGGTTGTTCCTCTGGTTGTGGCCCTGCTGAGCGTCGCGTTGCAGCAGACGGTCCTGCGACTCGTGGCCGTTGGCGCTGTGGCCGCCCCCCGCGTGTCCACGGTGGGGGGGGTAAACGTCCCTGTAGGTGCGAGTGTGGCAGGGGGAGGAGTAATCCTCTTCCTCCTCCTCCTCGTCTTCCTCGCCCCCCCGGTGGCACGGGCTGCCCCTCTGGCCGCGGGACAGGGAGTCGCTGGCCTCGTCGGACGGCATCAGACTGTCCTGCTCCAGGGGGGAGTGGGCCTCCTCCCCCGCCTCCTCCTCCTCCTCTTCTTCACGCCCCAGGCCCACCACCTCACCCGGCTGCGGCTGGTTCTTGTTCTGAGGATTTCAAGTCACCAAAGAACCAAAACAGACTGAAACGGGTCGGCTAGAGGACGTTCAGGAGGGGGAACATCTCAGAGGAGCGTCTGGGAAAAAAGCTCTAATCGTTCCGACAGAAAACCAACAGGAAGGGAAGACTGAACCGTGCAAACGCCACGTGAAGAAAGGCTTTGAAGGAAACTTTGGAGTCGACCTTAAAACAGAGCTCACCTGCTCTTTGGAGCTTTTTTAATTTTGTCTTTTGATGCAACTGTTCCTCCAAAGTCTGCAGAGCCATCAGAGTGAAGATGGGATTAAAGGTTTAGCCGTAGTGAATGTCATGAATAGAGATATAGACCTCATCAAAGATTCATCCTCTGGGGATCATGATCCAATCTGTCCCATCAGTTAATCACCTGGAGACAAAGTCTGGATGTCATTTTAATTTGCTGTTCTTCCTCCACGCCTGCAGGTGTCACTGTTCACACCTGTCTGTGTTGCTTTTGTCTAAATGAAAAAATTGGAAAATAAGGTCTTAAAATGGACAATTCTCACTAATTTGTCATTTAAAAAAAAAGTATATAAGAGCTTTAATTTGTATAGATTTTTTCTAAATTTGGAATTTTTTTCACAAGCAAAATGCAAATGCATATGTCTGGTTGTATACATCAGTGACTGTTTGGATAGCCCTTACTGTGGCGCTGGTCGGTCTTGGCAGTATGTGAAGGGTACATGTGTCAAACTCAAGGCCCGGGGGCCAAATGTGGCCCCCGAGAGCGTAAAAGGTCAGTGTCTAAAAACAAATAGGTCAAAAGTGTGCTTTTGAACAAAAACTACATTTCCCACAATGCAGTAGTTTAGCCCATTTTAACTCTGACTAAACGTTGTGAACAAAGTTAACGTCCTAACTTGTGTCTGATGTTATTTTTCTTTATTGATTGATAGTTTGATCCTTGATTGATGGAGTTCTGTGGGTTTAATAACCTGACAAATGAAAAGGATTTATGTTAGAACAGAGAAACAAACAAACATGTTTTTTCTGTCTAACTGTAATGTTTGGAACTAGAATCAGTCAGAAATTCAGTTATTTAACATTAAGGAGTAGTTACATTTAGTTACATTACACTGAGTTACATTTAGTTACATTTATTAGTTACATTAAGGAGTAGTTACATTTAGTTACATTACACTGAGTTACATTTAGTTACATTTATTAGTTACATTAAGGAGTAGTTACATTTAGTTACATTTATTAGTTACATTAAGGAGTAGTTACATTTATGTTACATTGAGTTACATTTATTAGTTACATCTGGCCCTTTAATGACGCACCACAGACTTCACACTCGTATCACCAGAAGCCCCTCAAAGCCTTTTTAGTGGCGTTCACACTTTTTTGTCGTGTGTTTACAGAAAAACTGGACACACACCAAACAGAAGAAATGCAGAGTAATGCGATTACTCCTGAACATGAATGTTAGTGTACTGATGTCATGGTCTGGTTACCGGGTAAATTATGTCCAAGGATCAGGTGACTACTTTACTTTAGTTAGCATTCAAGATAGCACCATGTGCTACTTTGAGCGAGGGCGTCATTCACAAAGCATGCTGGGAAAAAGGCTTGAAGCAAAAGATCAGTTTTGACATTTTTTCTTACCGTCTTTCCAAATATGACATTTTAAAATTTTTCAGCTGCTTTGTGAATTTCCTGCCGTCAAGCGTGTGGCGCAGTGATTGACCCGAGACCATCAGCGACAGGAAGTGGGGCGGGGGGGGCAGGATGGGATGGAGACACGCCGGCTTCTCTGTGGTGAGACCTGAGCTCGTCGCGTCTCAGCCACGGCGTCGTGTTCGGGAGTCGGGGAGGGATGTCAGGGGGAAGGGGACTGTCGGTGGGGGGGTTGCGAGTGCAAATACGAGCAGATAAGCCCAACTACTCACCCCGGTTTGAACGCGATCATTCAATTAATTCCTGTGTTTCAGAAAACTGTAAAGACGTTAAGCGTGGATGAGAGAGAGGAGACGGAACAGAGAGGAGACACTCTGGGATGAGGCGCCGGTGGAGACAACGGGTCCCAGATGGATCAAACACGCCTCACCTGCAGGCTGGAGATGGCCGAGGGCGGGGTCATCAGCGTCTGCTCCAGCAGCGGGTTCAGGGGGGTGTTGCCCGGGAGGTGGGTGGCGCGCCAGTAGACCTCCAGGTACTCGGCCAGATGCTCGCAGGCGTCCTCCAGCTGGTTCTCATCCAGAATGACATCAAACATGTCCTGAAAAGGGGAACGAGTGTCACGTCATCAGGTGAGCCCAACCCCCGGTCCGGGGACCGGTGCCGAGCCGTGGGCCAGTCGGTACCGGTCCACCTATGTAGTTTAAAACCAGAAAACAGTAAAAATAAAAACTTTATTCATGCAGTTGAGCGTGAACGGCATCGAAACTCACGGGGGGGCACTGAGAGAGTTTGTCTGCAGCCATCATCTGAACATTCAGGTGTTTGCTCTGAGACTTCCCCCTGGACTTGATCAGCCTCTGGAGCACCTGAGAGGAAGACGAACGTGAGGTTAAAGGTCACGGGCCGTGAGACGGCCCCACCTGGATGTTCACCACCTTCCGTTACCTTAGGTGAGGAAACTTTGACGTAGACGATGATGGGGGCGAGCGAGGTTTTGGCGAGCTGCGCCGGGTGGTTGATGGTGTCGGCGTCCAGAATCACCAGCTGCAGCGTTTTGGCGAGTTCGAATATCCTCTCGATCTCACTCTGGACCTCCGCTGTTCAAACACACGTCACATTTCTGAATGTCAGCCTGCAGCGTGATCGAATCAGTAGACTGTGAACGCTGACGGTCACCTAGGCTGGAGCGCGTGTTGGATCTCTCCATGATGGGACGTTTGTTGAGGACAGACCTCTTGGCTAACGACAGGTCGGCCGTCACGCGCGTGATGGAAATCCTGTCGAAGATACAGAGAAAAACGGACAAATCAGGTTAAGTTTTGGTTTACATAACTCTGAATTTCTGACTGATTCTAGTTCCAAACATTACAGTTAGACAGAAAAAACATGTTTGTTTGTTTCTCTGTTCTAACATAAATCCTTTTCATTTGTCAGGTTATTAAACCCACAGAACTCCATCAATCAAGGATCAAACTATCAATCAATAAAGAAAAATAACATCAGACACAAGTTAGGACGTTAACTTTGTTCACTACGTTTAGTCAGAGTTAAAATGGAACTACTGCATTGTGGGAATTGTAGTTTTGGTCAAAGCACACTTTTGACCTATTCATTTTTAGACACTCTGACCTTTTCTGCTCTCGCGGGCCACATTAAATGATGTGGAGGGCCACATTTGGCCCCCGGGCCTTGAGTTTGGCGCATGTGTTTTACGGAATAACAGACGCGTCTGTGATTGGTCCGTTTCACTGACCTTCCTTCGAATCGGTGCTTCAGGAAGTCAAACAGAGCTTTCTGCATCATGTCCGTCACCTGGATGAGAGAGAACACACCAGAACACACGTAGAAATGAGAAAATTTTTAAAAAAAAATCAGGTCACCATCAGGAGAGTCTGACCTCGTAGCCCTTCAGCGACGGTCCCACGAGGATCACCGGCCTCATGGAGGGCACCACGTCATAGGGAGGGACGTGTTCCTGCCACAGGTGGAGGTGATGAAGAACACAACGCACAGGTGAGAGATGAAGGGGGGTGGGGTGAAGAGCTGAAGCCAGAAATAACGCTGTCTGGATGATTTGCAGTCTAATGAATCTTAAATGTAAAAAAACATTTGCTCAATAAAGTCGCCACTGAACACACAAGTTAAAAAATGTATCAAACCCATGAGTTCATATGATATATGATTTATAACAGGTATGTTATAAATGTAAAAATACATTTAGCTGAAGGCACTGAATGAAAGGTATATAAGTCTTCAAAACCTGCAGATATTCTGAAAATGTCCCTAGAAGTCCAGAACGATAAGTGATGACATAACAGTTACGATGACATCATGTGATGACATCATGCGATGACATCATGACGTGACAGAACCCACCTGTTTTTGCTTCTGTTTGGCTTTGAGAAAACAAGAGAACAACAATCAATACAACAACAGTGAAGCCAGCAGAGCGTGCGGCACCGACAGCTGCAGTACTTACGTTCACCTGTAGATGGCGGTGTTGTCCTCCAGCTCCCAGTGACCATGTCTCCTAAACTGGACGAGTTCCCCCCTGTTTTCCTGCAGAACCAACACGACGGGTTTAAACGTGAGCGTATATTGTTGAACGGGTTTCAGTGAAGCGTGAAGCTCCTGACTGACCTCTGTTTCTGCTCCTGCTTCAGCCTCATGGCCTCCAGACGCAGAGGACTGGGGATGAAGGTGATGTCTGCGCCTTCTTTCACCAGCCGACCGATCCACCAGTCATTGTTGTATTTCTGTTGAGTTCAGCACAACAACAAATGTCACAAAAATGAGCTTGATCATCATCATCATCGTCATCATCATCATCATCATCAAGATGAGCACTCACTTCTTTGATGTGCAGGAAGTCTTTGGCATCGAAGTTGACTGCAGCTCCTTGGACGGGACAGTCCTCATCCAGAGCGCCACAATAGCTCACATTCGTCTTCACTGCAAATGCTACAGGTTTGGACTGCCCCCCCCCCACATAGAGGAAGAAGAAGAGCGCAGAAAGAAAGGTTTACGACACACAATCAGTGAAGAAGACTTCCAACGACAAACAGGAATAAAGAATGAATATGAATCTGATTTGAAAAATATGATCTCCTTCTCCTGAGGGCGTGTCCCGTTAGGCGTCGCCACAGCGTGTTGTCCTTTTTTGGTTTCCTTTGGCCTGTAATCTGTTATTTACTACCTGTATACACCTATAGTATAGGTGTGTTATTTAAAAAAAAAATTTAAATTAGGTGTGTTATACACTAACAGTATATAAGTACATTATAGGTGTGTTATATACTACCTGTATATAAGTACAGTATAGGTGTGTTACATACTACCTGTATATAAGTATAATATACGTGTGTATATACCTACACGTATAATGTATACCTACATTATACGTGTTATACACCACCTGTATATACCCACAGTATATATGTGTTATATACTTCCTGTATATACTTACAGTATATGTGTATATATACTTCCTGTATATAACTACATTATACGTGTGTTATATGCCACCTGTATATACCTACAGAATAGGTGTGTTATACTATCTGTATATACCCAGTGTACATGTGTTATATAATACCTATATATACCTACATTATACAAGTGTATATACTACCTGTATACACCTAGATTATAAGTGTTATATACTACCTGTATATACCTACATTATAGGTGTTATATACTGTACTACCTGTATATACCTACATTATACGTATTATATATACCCTTCCTGTATATACATACATTATAAGTGTGTTATATACCACCTGTATATACCTACAGTATACGTGTGTTATATACTACCTGTACATACCTACATTATACGTGTGTTATATACTACCTGTATTTATCTACAGTGTAGGCGTGTTATATACTCTAAAAGCGTGACATCTCCTCCAGGTTTTCTTTAGAACAGGACACGAGGTTGTAGCGGTTTTGACCTTTGACCTTGATGATCTGATCAGTTTGTTGTTAATACTGGTACTGATTTTTTTAGATCCTGGTTCTGGGTTTTTTATCATTTAGTCCTGACTGAGCAGCTCCAGAGGAGACAGGAAGTGAGGGAGGGATGGAGGGGAGAGAGATGGTTTCTCCAGACTGAACCCGGGTCATCAGGAGTGATGACCTCCTGGCGTCATATGACTCACCTTAGCTCGGTCCAGCTGCAGCTGCGCCTGGCGTTCGGCTTCACGCCGATACGCCTCGCGGTCCTCCTCTGCTGACAGGTCTGAATCCGACGGTCTACTGGTGTAGGAATCAGCCGAGCCCTGTGGGTACAGCAGAACCATCAGGTCCACTAGTGACCTCTGTGGGTACAGCAGAACCATCAGGTCCACTAGTGACCTCTGTGGGTACAGCAGAACCATCAGGTCCACTAGTGACCTCTGTGGGTACAGCAGAACCATCAGGTCCACTAGTGACCTCTGTGGGTACAGCAGAACCATCAGGTCCACTAGTGACCTCTGTGGGTACAGCAGAACCATCAGGTCCACTAGTGACCTCTGTGGGTACAGCAGAACCATCAGGTCCACTAGTGACCTCTGTGGGTACCATCAGAAGCATCAGTCTACTGGTGACCCCTGTGGGTACCATCAGGTCCACTAGTGACCCCTGTGGGTACCATCAGGTCCACTAGTGACCCCTGTGGGTACCATCAGGTCCACTAGTGAACCGATCGTCTCACTACTACGAGGTCACACAGGTGGATCAGGTTCTGTCTGCAGGTGTTCATTGTAATTTGTGTCTGTATTCATAAATGCATTCACATGCGAGTGTGTGTGTGTGTGTGTGTGTGTGTGTGTGTGTGTGTGTGTGTGTGTGTGTGTGTGTGTGTGTCTACACAACAGTGCTTTCCACTCCCACACCAGCCACATTCTAGTCCACCAAATATAGCACAAAGGATTGAACTGCTGCTCCTCCTGCTGGCCCCGATCCATCCCATAATCCCCCACAGAGCAGTGCCTCCTTTACATCCTTTATTCCTTGGTTTATTCTCCTCATTAGCTGAACGCAGGGATCGTTTGTCATCGTGTTTCAGGACATATCCCAGACCCAGCTCCACATAGAACCCGTAGAGGTGGTTCCCGAATAAAAACTAAAATATTAAGAATTAATCAGCAGGACCTCCGACAATCGTCTCCTGAACCCAACAGCAGTTAAATGTAGACGCTGCAGCTTCTCCAGATGAAGTCTTGTGTGCATTGTGTTCATAATAATGGTAACCTGGTTCCATTGTTAGGTTTAGGTTCAGACATGACAAACAGTCGTGGCTTTGAAAACAGGTTTTGGGTCATTTTAAATATTTTCTGGCATCTTGGAAAAAATTGTTTTTAGTTGTAACCAAAAATAGAATTTTTAAAAAAAAAAGAGAAGCTATTGAAAAGGGGAAGAAAATGAAGTGTGTGTTTTCATGTGTGTGTGTGTGTGTGTGTGTGTGTGTGTGTGTGTGTGTGTGTGTGTGTGTGTGTGTGTGTGTGTGTGTGTGTGTGTGAACCTTCTTTATTTGGCATCTATTTGGTTTCTCTGTAGGAGCTCAGTCCTGAATCTGTCAGTAAAGAAAACCACTGCAGCAAAAATAAATCCAAGACGAGCAATAAAGAGAGGTGAGAACACACACACACACACACACACACACACACACACACACACACACACACACGAGTTGATGAAGCAAAACACAACAAAACTGAAAAAAAAATTGTAGGAGGAATTAAAAAAAAAAAAGCAAAACATAAAAAAAGAAAACCGCCGCATTCCGTTTTTCCAGCGTTAACGTAACCGAATGAATCCTCCAGAGAACTCATTACAGGAAACACAAACAGAAATAAATTCAAGCTATAAATACCAAACAGAGAACGCGGCCCTGCGAATCTAGAACCACCTTTACTTCATCTGCCCTCGTCTGCATGTGATCTAGAATCCATCCCAACCCGACCGGAAGCAAGCAGCCGGCGAACGCCTCCCTCCATTCACCGTTTTGTCTCTATGTTAGATAACTGGATCAGATTTCACTCACAGCTCTGCAAAAAGCGACACTGCAGAGAGAGAAAGAGAGAGGAGAGGATGGATGGAGGGAGAATATCTGTGACGAGGTGCACCGAGAGGAGAGGGATGTTTACGAGGACGCTGGTGAGACTCGTCTCCAGGGGAAGATGAGATTAGAGCGTAATAAAGTGTCGTAAAGGAGCGGAGCGAGAGCCAGATAGTCGTGACAAATGCAAAGAAAAGACCAAACCAGACATGCAGCTGGAGGAACCTGGACGTTTTCTTGGCATCCCTGCCATAAAAGAAGAACCGGACTTGTTTCCCACCTTCCTTCTCCTTTGCAGTTCAACATTACTTCGGACTTGTCAGACTCATCAGCCACCACCACCACCACCACCACCAGTGTCTGGATTTAATCGGGGTATTTCTTAGGATAGATACCCTTTAATTACAATCTCCACATAAACATTGAAGCCACACATGATTCCAATAATATCTTACGGAATTCTTGAATTTCAATTTTTTTTTTTTGTGCAGAAATTCACCAAATTTTCTTTCGGTAAAACAAACTCGTTCATCGTGAACGTGTGAGACGAGTGTTTCCTCCATCAAACGGTGAAGGCGGACGACACGGGATGGTCATGTGACGCATCATGTGACACTATATATCTCCACAGATGACTGACAGAGCAGCAGGTGTGAGAAGCCAAACAGACGTATTCCCATTGGTTGATAGGGCCGACGTCTTAAAACAGCTGCCAGGGATTTTTGAACGATTTATAAGAAACGGATAAAAATGCAAAATGCAGTCGATTCCTATGATAAAATGTCAGGCCTGCGTGTGAAGTGTAAAGATTACTTTGCACAGGAGCAGAATAAATAATCCAGGGGGAGGGGGGGTGGAGGAGTGCTGGTGGGACCTACAGCACCCCCCCCCCCTCCTGTTCCACAGAACACAGATAGCGACTCTATGGCGGCTCATTGTATCCTGCTGCAGAAATGAGTCATACTCCACTGCTCCTCCACAGACACCCCCCCCCCCAGCAGACACCACACTATCTGCTCCGCGGAATCTACTCCATGTGCATTCAACGAATGTTTTAACCCCCCCATCAGGATAACTGATGTCCCCCACCTGGAGAAAATGTCTGCTCAGCCCTTTTCCCCTCCTCTGCTCCTCTTCACTATTGGTGCGTCTGCATGAAGGAGTGATACGTTAAATAATTCACTCCCAAACAGGAGCATCCTGTCTGCGGCTCCGCGTCACGCTGGAGCAGATTGAACCTGGAACTTTATTTAAATCACCTGCTTTTCAACCACCTGCAGGTCAGAGATGGACGGTTTGAGTCGTTCTTCAAGACGAGTGACGAATAGTTGTTGGTTCCAGCCCCCAAAACACGACCACGTGTTTACTGTGATGTTTGTTTTCTGATGGTTTGCTTGTTTGTGTTTATTTATTTATTATAATTATTTATTTATTTATTCTACTTATGTAATTACCATGTTTTATCAGAATCAGAATCAGAGAATAGTTTATTGCCGTACAGTAAAGTTCACCACATGAGGAAATTGACGCCGAGTCGGGTGCTTTAAAATGTGGAAGGAAGCAATAAGGAATAAAAATATAAGAAATATAAAATAAAAAAACCCCACTATTCACAATTTACATTTAATAGTGCATTTACGTTTAAGTAACGTTTGTTTTCTAACGTTTTGGTTGTTTGTGTTTAATTATTATTATTATTATTATTATTATTATTATTACTACTTTTGTTTATTTATTATTTGTATTTGTTTATTTTGTTTACCATGTTTTATTTATTGTGATGTTTGTTTTCTCCTGTTAGTTTATTTGTATTTGCTTTCTCAATGGTTTTAGTGTAAATAATCGTTAAATAACAGGAAGACTTTGCAGAATTACGGTGACCAGTTGACATGAGGTGTGTTTTAACCCCACTATGGGATCTAGGAGGTCAGAGAACACAGGTAAGAAAATTCAAGAATGTCGCTGTTTGAAAAAACTTTAAAACAATAAAAGCAGATTAAATAATAATGATGATGATGATGATGATGATGATGATGATGATGATGATGATGATGATGATGATGATGAAGCTGGTCTGGGTTGTTTAGACGTCTGTCTGTCAGGCGATTACACTGATTTGAAATCCATAAGTTTGAAAGGTTCAATACTTTCCTTGTTTTTGTTTATTAAAAAGAATTCCTTTAAAAAGAATTAAAAAGAATTTGAATAAAAATATTTGCTGATTTACTGATAAAACCTATAAAGAAGAATTGTTGCTGCTCTCCATTAACCAGCGAGTCATTCACTAATATCTTCTAACTGATTGAAACCTACAGATATTCAATTTACTCTCATGCAATACAAAATAAAGAGATTAAAAATTAAATATCTGGAATTTTCCCTAAAATTCAGTGAATCATAATTTTTTTTAAATTATCCTGAAACAGATGTGGCTTATAATTATGGAATGTAAAGCCCTTCATGTTACCACTCGCATTAGTAATTCACTCACATGAATAAATGGGATGTAAAACTATCAGCAAAATAACAGATTAGGGCCAGAAAAAAATTAATCTACAGTTATGTAGAAATTAAAAACCTCATGACAGTTTGACCTCATCACTGACTTCTTGATATTCTACCGATTTATATTAGTTATCGCTGCAGAAAATAATTTGTTGAGCCGTAGATCCTACAGAATGTCATCAAGTCACTTTAGTCCAAACATGAAGGTGTAATAAATCCAAGCAGCACCTTTTTAACCTGTAATACAAGTTAATGAAGGGAAAATTGTGGAATATCTGATGTCCCACTATGGTAAGAATCCTTTAAAAAAATGACTCTGGATCCACATGATGATCAGGATCATCAACAAAATGTCCTGAACTGTGTCTTAGAATGTCTTTAGCGCTCCTGCTAACAAACAAACAAACAAATAAACAAACAATACCACGAGGAAGAAAGAACAACAGTATGAGCTTGACCTGCACACCAGTACCCAGGTGAAACCTTTTGACCCCTCAAGATGAACTTCCGCCCTCTGCTGGACGCTCAGTGTAACTACATCCAGCGCTGCTCCACACCTGGAGAACCCCCAGATCCTGGCTTGTTTTTGTCAGGATTTGGTGTGTTTTCAGATCAGTTTGGAGACAAACCTAATCTGAAAAGTCATTTAAAGAAGTGGGCAGTGGATTGTGATGGAAAACTGGGCCACGTTCCAACATGTAGCTGCTGCTGACCGGATGAAACTATAGCTGAGACAGAGGAGACGTCCCTGAGGACGAAGACGCTCGACTCCACCAACGGAGGAGAAACACTACAGAGACACGCTAATGCTTCATTCACACCTCTGAACACGCCCGTCCCAGTTCATCCACACACTACAAACAATCGTGATCATCAGCGTTCGATTCCACGATTAAAGCGTGAATACAGAGAGAGCAGCCGCCACACGGCTCGGGGGCTTTTACCTGGCGTTTGATGAAGCTGGAGGTCGTGTCAGAAGACGTGCTTCCATCGGAGCGTTTGAAGCGGCTCTTGCGTTTAGGCAACTTCCGGGGCAGCTGTGATGAAAGAGACGCGTGAGATAAATAAAGCTGATTCATGAAGCTCAACATTAAACCTGTTTGTTAGCATCAAAGATCACTAATGGAGCTGAGAAAGAGTCTCCGTCTGAACCCCACCCGCCTCACCGGGCCCCGATCGACTGGCCCCTGTAACTTCTGAGTTTTACCAACCTGTGTGGAAACAGACGGATCTAGATTGATAGTGAAGTGTGATAAATGGATGTTTTTTGTAATCAATAATGTTAAAAAAGTACACACAACAATCCACGTATTAGCTAAAGCAATAGTCAAAACCGAAGAGAAAGAGCTCAGTGTGAGACAGCTTCAGATTCATCTATGTCACATGTGACAAACTCAAAGCCCGGGGGCCAAATGTGGCCCTCTACATCATTTTATGTGGCCCGTGAGAGCATAAAAGGTCAGAGTGTCTAAAATAAATAGGACAAAAGTGGGCTTTGATTAAAAACTACATTTCCCACAATGCAGTAGTTCAGCCCATTTTAAATCTGACTAAACGTTGTGAACAAAGTTAATGTCCTAACTTGTGTCTGATGTTATTTTTCTTTATTGATTGATAGTTTGATCCTTGATTGATGGAGTTCTGTGGGTTTAATAACCTGACAAATGAAAAGGATTTATGTTAGAACAGAGAAACAAACAAACATGTTTTTTCTGTCTAACTGTAATGTTTGGAACTAGAATCAGTCAGAAATTCAGTTATTTAACATGAAGGAGTAGTTACATTTAGTTACATTACACTGAGTTACATTTAGTTACATTTATTAGTTACATTAAGGAGTAGTTACATTTAGTTACATTACACTGAGTTACATTTAGTTACATTTATTAGTTACATTAAGGAGTAGTTACATTTAGTTACATTACACTGAGTTACATTTAGTTACATTTATTAGTTACATCTGGCCCTTTGAGGACAGCCGTGATGCTGATGAGTTTGACCCCCTGATTTAGGCTAGCGCCGTGGCGAACTGCGTTAAAGACAAAGACAAAAAATTATTACTTTAAATTCAAACCTGTAAAGTAAAATGCTGTAGTGTTCAGAACAGTTAAAATTCAAATTAATTTAATGATTTTTTTTAATGAGCTTTAAGGGTTTGTCTTAACTTTTCTGCTAATTATTGTCCTGTTTTTCTATCAGGTGAAACAGATTGGTGTGTGTTTATTATTAGACTATATCTGAATAATAATGTTGAGGTCATTTTTAGATATAAATGTTAATAAAGATGACCTATGTTAGCTCTGTTGGAGGAAAAAGGTTTTAAAATATAAACACTAGTTTGACATGTAATGTTCGCTGTGAGAATTTAAAAAAATTACTTAAAATAAATCAAACTTTTATTTACGAAAACCTATATTTTCTGTGTTTTTGTTATATTTTTAAGTTTAGTGCTGCTTTATTTCTGCTGCACTGCACCAGGTTCAGCATTAGCAGCGAGCTAACAGCGTAGCATAGCAGTGGGCTAACTGCGTCGTATCGGAGTGGGCTAACAGCTTAGCATTAGTATTATAGCAGTGGGCTAATGGCGTGTAATAGCAGTGGGCTAAGGATGTGTTGTAGCACTGGGCTAACAGCTTATCATTAGCAGTGGGCTAACAGCATAGCATAACAGTGGGCTAACAGCGTAGCATAACAGTGGGCTAACAGCATAGCATAGCAATGTACTAACAGTGTAGCATAGCAGTAGATTAGCAGTGGACTAACAGCTAAGCATTAGCAGTGGGCTAATGGCTTAGCAAAGCAGTGGGGTAACAGCGTAGCATAGCAATGGGCTAACAGTTTAGCGTTAGCAGTGGGCTGATGGCGTAGCATAGCAGTGGGGTAACAGCGTAGCATAACCGTGGGCTAACAGCGTAGCATAGCAGTGTACTAACAGTGTAGCATTGCAGTAGATTAGCAGTGGACTAACCGCTAAGCATTAGCAGTGGGCTAATGGCGTATCATAGCAGTGGTCTAACAGTAGTATAGGAGTGGGCTAACAGCTTAGCATTAGCAGTGGACTGATGGCATAGCATAATAGTGGGGTAACAGCGTAGCATAGCAGTGGCCTAATAGCATAATAAAGCAGTGGGCTAACAGCTTAGCATTAGCACTAAAGGTGTATTGTAGCCATGGGCTAACAGTTTAGCATTAGCAGTGGGCTAACAGCATAGCATAGCATTAGGCTAACGGGCTAATGGCGGTAAACATGTAGCCTATGTTCCAGATACCAGTGGGGGGGTAATGAGGGGGTGATGGGGGGGTCTGTGGCCCCCGGCCCGCGGCCCCCCCCCCCGCCCCTGGTGGTCCACCGCCTCAGAGGCTACAGGTCCGACCGGTTGTTTACCGGCTCCCGTGTGTAAATAAGACGGAAACAACAACAAACATCCCGCTAAAAGGCCGCGGCTCCGATCCACGCGTGAACCGATCACACCGATCGGCTCCTGATCGATCACGCATCGATCTGTCGAATCGATCCAGGCGGAGATTTTTTTTTCTTTTTAAAGTGTCTCTCCGCCCCCCCCCCCCCGGTAACGGTAACGGTAACGGGACATCAAGCCCGCCGCGTTTGATCCCACCGCCACGCGTCACGCGGGGACGGTAACGGATGCGGTGGCCGCGCGCGCACACCGGGCTTACCTGGAAATAGTGCGGCTGTGACGCGGCCTCCGCGGCGGACAGCGGCTCTACGGGCGACTTGGACATCCTGACCTGCACCATCTACCGGGGGCAGCGAGGCGGGATGCGACATGGGTGAGAGGACAACCGCATCCGGGGGAGGGAGGGGGGGGGATCCACGCAGCAGCCGGCCCCCCGCAAGGTGCGTTACCACGGGGGGGAGACGCGCACGGAACAAACGGCAGTGAGAATAAACCGAGAGGCTCCAGACGTCATCGCTC